>NW_007475346.1:0-310 GCF_000475195.1 Diaphorina citri
TGATATTTTGGTTCAAATAAAGACGAAAGGTAAAATCCAACCTGCCATAGGCATTCTCCAAATTCAGGTAACAAACGAATCTTTCTTTCCGGGGGTGGTTCTACTTTTCCCTACGGGTGAGAAGAAACTGAAACAGTCAAGTTCTTGTCCTTCGCTGTATGTTGGCGCCCTACGTTTTGGCAGCATAAATAAAGTATTTGTAATAGTAAAAAAATATAAGTTCTTGTGACCTGGTCAACAGATACCCACATTGGCTCATTTTTTTCTATCTCCAAGATAAGATTACTGGAGATTTTCAATGCGACCCTCC
>NW_007475347.1:0-310 GCF_000475195.1 Diaphorina citri
GGGGAATCAGTTCAAGAATACGCAAAAACGATTAAAAATATTGCTTCAAACTGTAGATTTGGTAATGATTTGAACGAATGATTAAGAGATAGATTATTAAGTGGTGTGTTGAACAAGGATATAAAACGAAAATGTAGAATGGAAAGAGAAGATAAGTTAACATTTGATTTTGTATTACAATGTGCTATTCAGATAGAACAAACGGAGAAAGATTTGAGAGAAGAAACAAAATATGTTCAAGATGTTAATAAACTGCAAGAGCAGCGATTCTTCAAATCCAGACCCCATCATATTGGACCAACTAGAAATT
>NW_007475348.1:0-310 GCF_000475195.1 Diaphorina citri
GAAATGCTATCCGCACATAAGCCAGAAAAATATACTCTCCTGAGACATAAAACAAAAGTTCAACCTGCACAGTTATAGTCATTTTCTCCTGTACGTATAAATATTTCAGCTCTCCATTTATTTATTCTTTCAGAAAAAGTTAACGTTCTTGCTGTTTATTTTCTATCCGTTTATTCATCTGTTGTGCATTTTCTACGATATTCCAGATTTTTGCCATCAGCGCGCTGTAGCCCTGATGGTCACCGTCGCGCGTCGTCGTACAGCGTTGCTTAACCTAAGTGATCTATCAGGAAATGGTAAATTATCTTGT
>NW_007475349.1:0-310 GCF_000475195.1 Diaphorina citri
GAAGAGAGGAAGAGAAAAAGATGGAAGAGGAAAGTCAAAGAAGGACGAGAAAAGACAGAGAGAGAGGAAGAGGGAGAGGAAGAGGGAGAGGGAGAGAGGAAGAGGGAGAGAGAGAGAGATAGAAACAAGGAGAAGAGAGGAAGAGAAAAATATGGAAGAGGAAAGTCAAAGAAGGACGAGAAAAGACAGAGAGAGAGAGAGAGGAAGAGGGAGAGAGAGAGAGAAACAAGGGGAAGAGAGGAAGAGAAAAAGATGGAAGAGGAAAGTCAAAGAAGGACGAGAAAAGACAGAGAGAGAGGAAGAGGGAGAG
>NW_007475350.1:0-310 GCF_000475195.1 Diaphorina citri
AGAAAGCAATGGAAAAGATATGTGTTGTGCGTCAACTCGGTGTGTTTGTTAAAGTTTGCCAGCCTAGTTAGCTTGGTTGGTAGCTCGCCTGCTTTGTGAGCGCTAGGCCGTGGGTTCGATTGCCGCCCAGAGCGGATTTTATCCTGCACGTATATTGTTCGTTCTCGGAATGGCTGGCTTTCTTCTATCCTGTCTTTCTTCTCTCTTGGATTTCGGGACGATAAGATCTTGCCTGTTACAGTTCCTTCCGATGAGACGTTATGACGATTTTTCTACGGGCAGAGTGATAAGTTGTTCGCGATTAGGCCCC
>NW_007475351.1:0-310 GCF_000475195.1 Diaphorina citri
TCATTCATTGTAAATGACAACCTTAAAGCTAAACGAGAGAGAAGACTAGAGAAAGAAAGAGAGGGAGAGAGAATAAGGAAGGAAGGAGAAACTCTAGTGTGAACACACAAGAGAATGTTTCGTAGAATCCGAGGCGAGGATATAACACAAAGTAAATATTTGAAAAGCAAAGAAAAAAAAACCACCAACACAAGTAAAAAAAAAATCCCAAAAATTAAGAGGAAAAGAGAGAAAAAAAAAGCGGGACAAATAAAGCTATAGAAAAGAGAAGAGTTTTCTCAATAGATAACAATCATGAATATGGTACGCA
>NW_007475352.1:0-310 GCF_000475195.1 Diaphorina citri
ACCTGATGAGCACACACTATCAGGTAGATCTGACAGGTATGGCTGAAAAGGTTCGCCTGTCAGGTCTACATGATACCTATTGAGCACATAAATATCAGGTAGACCTGATCAGGTGTACCTGTGGTCAGGTCTACCTGATAGTGAGTGGCTGACCTTACAGTCTCACTCTCGGTTCCTGAGTAATAACTTTTCATGGACACTATGATGCCCACCTCATCAATAATAATAAAACAACAGTGTCATGCACAATGTCATAGAAACATAGAAAACAAACATCCATCATCATACCCAAACCATACATTAGCAGAAT
>NW_007475353.1:0-310 GCF_000475195.1 Diaphorina citri
TATAAAATTGATTTCGTAATAAACCTGTAAATTAGTGTAAATTCAGTAAAATTTCGCACTACACATAAACACTTAGACACATCTTCACAGTACTATCACGTCACATGAGCTTATGGAAAATCAGAAAGATGTAGTTCTACGTTTTCCCATAATATTGTAGGTAATTTCGTTCAGGACAGCCACACTACTGTCACGTCACATGAGCTCACGTGACGTGACAGTAGTGTGATAAGAAGTATTAGACTTACGTATAAATGGGATGAGACTCGTCAATTTCCTTCATCCCCCGTTTGGTGGGAGTGACAGATAT
>NW_007475354.1:0-310 GCF_000475195.1 Diaphorina citri
AGAAGAAGAAGAAGAAGAAGAAGAAGAAGAAGAAGAAGAAGAAGATCGTATCAGAGGAGGGGGAGGAAGAGTAGAACTTGCGAACCCTGTGGAATGAAGATGTAAAAGACGCGATGAAGCTGACAATCCAACAGAAATGGGATTCGAATAGTCTGATCCAGAAACCTCTAGATCCAGTGTCCACCGTGTGCTAACCACTTCACCACTAAGGTTGTTGGTACTATTATCGATATATGTAGAATTCTACAACCACTTATAGTTCATCCAGATCAATGTGACAGCAATGTGTCATCAACCCAAAATGAAGGAA
>NW_007475355.1:0-310 GCF_000475195.1 Diaphorina citri
CCAATCTCATCCAATTCAAATTTCCGATTTATTTTGTTTTTGTGTTTATTTGATTTTACTTTGTTTCTTTTATTTTGCGTGGTTATTTTTGGGTTCTTTTGTTTTATTATTTTGTTCGTATACTAATTTGATGTTATGTTTTCGTGTGTTAGGTTGTTTCCTTAGAGGAGTTTGTGCTTTGTTTTTTCAATTTTTAAATACCTATATTCTTTTATTAGGGGATGGCTCAGACAGAGAGTGAGAGACCAAGAGAGTGAGAGAAAGAGAGTGAAATTCTTCGTACTGCCACATTATGCCCTCATGTATTGAC
>NW_007475356.1:0-310 GCF_000475195.1 Diaphorina citri
TGACCTCCAAATTCCCAACCCACCAAGGGGTATTGAACCATCATACCCTGCTTTACAAGGCAAGTAGGGCGACCCCACAATGTAGTTTACTCAGCTTGAGAGGGGCTGTTACATGCAATTTTGCATTTATCCATTTAGAACTGGCGAATGGTGAATTTAACGTGCTATCGCCGCTCTGCTGTTTTGTTCTGTTCTGTTAAAAATGTGTCTCTGTTCCGTAGAATGTTTGAGGCCTAAGCTTCAAAGCCGGATAACCCTTATTTTAAACAGCCAACCGGACGAAGAACAAACGTGTGAAAAGCAGTACGTC
>NW_007475357.1:0-310 GCF_000475195.1 Diaphorina citri
AAGAGTTTGCGGTTTGGGTGATCTTGTCTGAGAGATCAAAACACATTTATTTAATGAGCTAAAAGAACATTTTTTTTTAGTTCGTTGTCCCAATTTTTGAGCTTGTAACTTGAGTCGGCTTTGTTTCAGCCATGTTACCCCACATCTTGCTTGGAGTATTAAAATTCTTTGGAGTCAATGGAGTAATTTGCCGTTTTCATGTCTCATGCAAGTCACACTAAGGGACTTTGTACTGAAGCTGAATGTATACAGGGTGTATCGAAAACTTACTGATTACACCAATGTATGGAGAATTGGAGACACAATCACC
>NW_007475358.1:0-310 GCF_000475195.1 Diaphorina citri
AATATCCTCCCTCTTCAAGTTGAATTTGGGCAGAAGAACTTTCAGGGCTCTCCCAATGGAAGCTTCATTTCCATACTCTTGGGCAGTATCTAGAAAGTAGAAAAAAAAGTTTGAAAACAGAAAAGATTATAATTTCAAACTAATAATAAAAAGGTACCATATATAATTATGTTCAGCAAATCTCTTTACAACAGGTAAATTGCTTGTATCCACCATTAGTAAACCCCAATAGTGGATTGGCAGCAAATGAATAGAAAATTTACATAGGTATACTCACCAATTGCTCTGTAACCTGCAGCAAAAGCAGCCT
>NW_007475359.1:0-310 GCF_000475195.1 Diaphorina citri
AAAAAAAAATAGCTAAAAATCCTCCCTTGATATTTAGATAGATTTTTTCTATGTTTTTCTTTGCGGAAATAAACCTACATCTAGTTATGTAAAAACAAAATTGCAAAATTGAAGCAAAAAAAAAGTTGAAAAAAAAAAAAATAAAAGCCAAGGAAAATTCTTAGCAAAAATTATGAATAGGTCATAAAATATATGAGAAAAATACAGAGATTAGCATGTCATTGGAGGTTTTTTTTTTATTTTTATTTTTTATTTTTTTTTTTCAAGGAAAAGATCTACTGTCACACACTTATTTTTTGAGGGTTAAAGT
>NW_007475360.1:0-310 GCF_000475195.1 Diaphorina citri
GTATGTAGTTTCTTCAAAGTAAATTGAATGGCTAAGAGGCAGAGCGGACGAAGTCCAAAAAAAGAGTTTTGAGATAAATGGAGTCAAAGTTTAGGACTAGTTACGGTTTAAATAGAGTTAGACGTTTTCTTTTTGCTCTCATTTCAATACAACACTAAAGTGAAGTTTGCAACCAATATAAAAAGTAGATCTTTTCACACTCTTTCCAACGATATAGATAACTCAGAAAGTCAATTTTTAGTCCGTCCTTCCTTTATCATTACAATAGTAATAAAAAGGTATAAGGGACGGACTATTGTATTCGCCTCGG
>NW_007475361.1:0-310 GCF_000475195.1 Diaphorina citri
AGCTACTAAGTTGGCAATTGATTGTTTGATGCAAGAGTTAACTAAGTTTAAGTCCTGGCCATAAGTAAAATAAGAGTTATTTTTTTTGAAGAGGTTTGATAGAGGGAAGTGTAACTGCTAAGGTCTTATAGTCCCGAAAGCAAAGAGAGAAGGAAGAGAAAGACAGAATAAAAGAAAGCCAGCTGTTCCCAGAATGAACCTTATCCGTTCAGAAAAAAAACCCCTGGCCGGAACTAGAACCCGGATATTATCCGTGTACCATCTTGGTTCTTACCTTGTACGCCAGACTAGGTTCATTATCAAAGGATAT
>NW_007475362.1:0-310 GCF_000475195.1 Diaphorina citri
TACAAATTATAATGTTGTTGTTACCTACCTAAATTCAATTAATCAATAACTCCATATAAAGTGCAATTTGAAAGAATTTAAAAAAAAAGAAGAAATTCGATTTGAACTCGATCCAATGTTCTCTACATATACAGGTACCTACTTCTACTCGTATTACGTATATTGTGGTCAAAGATTCAATGTTTATTTGAGCACAAAATTCCATAACTCGGCTGGAATTGAACACACATCCTCCTGTTTACCAGGCGAGTGTCTTGACTTCTACACCATCGAGGCAGGTTAGTCATTTCTACACAAAATAGGTAGTCAT
>NW_007475363.1:0-310 GCF_000475195.1 Diaphorina citri
AATGATATTGTAGGAAAATATTGGGACGCGCGTAGGAAAATGACATAATAATCAATTCCTTTGCATTAGTAAACAACACTATTCCGTTCTTGTTCTCTTTTCGATTTCGGGACGATATGACCTACGTAGTTCTAGTTTCCTCTATCAAACCTCTAAAAATAGAAAAAAAACTCCATTTATTATAGAGAATGCCATAGGCATTAACCCCACCCTTGATCAAACTTTATTTTTTTCAATTATATCTATGTACCTACATTATGTTACCATCATTATGTAAATAAAGTTTGATCTAATTGTTTAATAATAATAA
>NW_007475364.1:0-310 GCF_000475195.1 Diaphorina citri
ACACCGAAGCGAATACAATAGTCCGTCCCCTATACCTTTTATTATTAGTAATAATAAAGGAAGGACGGACTAAAAACACTTTCTCTGAGTCTTTCTTAAATATATGACTTGCTACTTCCTATACCTACTGAAGATTTTGTATGAACGCCTGTAAATGGACTGATTATGCAATGTGCTTTACTGCATACGCATAGCAATTTGGCAAATAGGTACATACCCAATAGAAAATAACAAATGGGAACGTCCACCGTCACTAGAGTGACCCCAAACCCTAAGAATTGAGTACTTCTTGTCTAATTACGAAGTAATA
>NW_007475365.1:0-310 GCF_000475195.1 Diaphorina citri
CTTATTCCAACTTTCCTCATCTTACC
Organism: Diaphorina citri; assembly: GCF_000475195.1. Lineage (NCBI taxonomy): Eukaryota > Metazoa > Arthropoda > Insecta > Hemiptera > Psyllidae > Diaphorina > Diaphorina citri. The sequence goes on from NW_007475365.1 coordinate 27, forward strand.
TAACCTAACCTTCTTGAAACAGCTTATTTGAATAAATTTAGCTTTGAGTTAAGGATTAAGATTGAATGGGGAGGCTTGTGTCAAGGTATCTAAATATTTGAACAAAATTCGCCTCTCAAATTTACTGCAGAGATGTGGACGTCCACTGACAATAGCACGTTGAATGCGCCGGTTTCCGACGGTGAAAATAAGCAACGTTGTGAGTGGTTGCTATAAAAGAGAGATCCGGCAGGGGTGTAGCATTTTATTCTAATTTAATATCTCATTTTTGGAATCTACACAAG
>NW_007475366.1:0-310 GCF_000475195.1 Diaphorina citri
GATGCAACACAAAACATTTGGTTGAGATGGTTGCTGCGCTTGGCGGAATTTTGACCGCTTTTGGACAGATTTCGACCGCTTTTTGGCGGTTTTCAGCTATAGCGACTAAACGGTTAGAGATATTGTAAAAGTTAGGGTAAAAGAACACTCAAATAAGCATCATTCAATAGGATAAGGAAAGTCGTGTGATGTTCACACCAGATTTTTGGAATGATCGATAATTATATTAATCATCTATCTATCTATCTATCTATCTATCTAACTATCTATCTATCTATCTATCTATCTATCTATCTATCTATCTATCTAT
>NW_007475367.1:0-310 GCF_000475195.1 Diaphorina citri
TTTGGTACCTACTAACTCGTGTATTAAGCAAATCTGATTGGCTGACAAAATTGAAATCAACTAATCAGATCGCTTAATCGAAAATTTAAACTGAGTTCAAACTCGGCTTCTGATCTTGGCCATATGCCATAAGCTGTCATGACAGTTCCATAAAATAAAATGTTCCATGTTTCGTGTTTCAGCGGACAACTTCCGTCCATATCTCACATCATTCCAAGGCAACAGTTTCACTGACTACATCAATGCTGTGTTTGTAGATGTAAGTAGAAAAGAGTTCAGGGTTAGTGACGTTCACAAAGGAATAGTTCAG
>NW_007475368.1:0-310 GCF_000475195.1 Diaphorina citri
TCCAATGGGGATTGATCTAAGGGGAACTCTCGGACGGGACTGACGACTGATTAGCTGTATTTTCCTTTTGGAATGTTCATGCTGGTCATGGTGGGGAATAGGGAAATGGAACATTTGCCTGACATTGTACCGTTTCCCCATTCCCTACCACTACCACCTGAAAATTCCAAAAAGGATAATGGAAATATAGGTACATACGACTATACATACTTACGGATCATACCAAAGGCCCTACCAATGCTCAAAAGAATGCTGTATGTTGCCTTGAAACATGGTTCACTGCAACATGCTTCATGTTGCCTGCGTGTAA
>NW_007475369.1:0-310 GCF_000475195.1 Diaphorina citri
ACTCAAGACGGCTGACTCTAAGGAAAATATCAATTGCGGCTGTTCCTATTCAAAATTCCAAACCCACCTATCCTTAGGAACATTGTTTATTCTAGGATAGAAAAATCTGGTGTGAACATCACACGAACTTAGTGTTCTCCGGAAAAGTTGCCAAATTTTATATACGCCGTTAATCCAGACACCCATTCAAGTTGTTAACGCCGCTAATGTCGCCGCTTGGCATTTTTAAACCAATTTTGGACAACAATCAAGGCGTCCTTCTTTTGTCCGCTGTGATTTTTGAATATGGAATCTGAAAAAAGAAAAAAAA
>NW_007475370.1:0-310 GCF_000475195.1 Diaphorina citri
CGACCTCGTCTAAAAACGCGGGAAAAGGCGAAGAAAAAGAAGAAGAAATTACCTACGGTAAAAATCGGTAGGTAAGTATAAAACTACTTATGCAGTTACCTACTGAACGACAAGCACACTTTATCATACACCGAACGAAGTAGGTACTTCAAGTACATATTTTAATATATTAAAGAGTTTTCTAATTTGCATCGGGCAATTTATCATTTTCGTTTTGTTATAATAGAATGGGTTTTTTTTTCATCTGATGACGTACTTTTCATACTGTGTATTAGTGTATTACCAATGCAAAGAGCTATTTGTCATAGTA
>NW_007475371.1:0-310 GCF_000475195.1 Diaphorina citri
AAAGTACCTAAATGATAGAAAGTAAAAAATAGTCATAAAGCACCAGCTATAATAGAAAATAAATAAAGTAACTACCTAGTACCTAATGAGTGTGTAAATAGAAAGTAATAAAGTATACCTACCTATGTGTAATGGAAAGTAAAAAGTACAGAATAAAGTATACATAAATAGGTATAGGTAGAAGTCATGGTTAAATAAATGTATGTACCTACCTATTAGGGAGAAAATTGTAAAAATAAAGTAGGTAGGTACCTACATGTAAAATAATTAGAGAGAAAACTGATTTTTTTTTTTTTTTTTTATTCCTTTC
>NW_007475372.1:0-310 GCF_000475195.1 Diaphorina citri
ATTTGACCCGATTACATTACTTTCCTTCCTATAGGATAAGGAAAGTAAAAAAGCCTGTTGATATGTAGGGAAAAGTTAGATACCCTTTATTAATCGAGGAGTACCTTTTATAAATCAAGGAGTACCTTTTATAAATCCTGGTATACGAGGTATACCTGGATAGGTTATAGGTATCTATAATATTTTTATTTATTTATAAAGTTCCGTTTATTTTCATATCAAAAAATGCAAATAATAGATCAGTTGCGCTTACTTGGGTGGTGTTTCAAAGTCATAGAGCAGGAAAAATGAGGACCAACAGAATTTTTCT
>NW_007475373.1:0-310 GCF_000475195.1 Diaphorina citri
GTCTTGCGTCACGCCTAATGATCTTTTATTTCTGCCCATAATAATGAAATATCCAATATCATTTTATTATCAACTTCTTTCAGACTTTCTTTGTTTATGATGATAATTTTAATAACAGTACACAATGGTGAAGTGGATGGAGCAGACAGAGGTGATTCCATTATTGGGTGATTAGGTCAAGAGACCCATGAAACTCATTGAGCATTCTTCATTAATCCAGTACAATTGTGTTAGGATGTCAATGAGTGTACTTAGGTTGGTTTCTTTAGTTTTATTCTTTGCATATTGAACACGGAAACAGATTTCAGAC
>NW_007475374.1:0-310 GCF_000475195.1 Diaphorina citri
AACATGAACACTCCAAAAAATAATACAATCCCATTTCCCAATTAATCTATTTCTTTCTCATGAAATAAGAAAAACATTAAAAACTAATTAAACAATAGAAAAAATAAAGGGTAACAATAAGAGAATAAAATAAAACATGGCAGTATCCAGCATTCAGCAAAACAGTGATAGAAACTCTGTTCCAACATCTACATGGAGATCGAGGGAACACCACTTACCTATCCTCTGATATTGCTCACGATGCTTTTTCTGTTTTTGTTTCGAACCCCCTCGCTAATATGTTTTTTGATATTTACAAGATATCAAGATA
>NW_007475375.1:0-310 GCF_000475195.1 Diaphorina citri
TTAAAGGGTGCTTTGTAAGTATCGACTTACCCTAAGTGGGTACTTTGTACCTACCTACTTACGTATTTACCTACCATAAGTATTAAATCTTGTAGGTCATATTATGTACTTATAGGTCGAAATCAACTTCAATTACCCTATGGTCAAGTTTTACCATCATGGATTGTCTCAGGATTGAGTTCAATCCGAGGATGACCTGGCTATTAAGTATAGGGAAATCCTCGTTTTCTACTCAATCGGAAATCGAACCAGATGGCACAAAAGTTAACAACAAGAATTGACACATACCTACATAGTATGTGCCTACACT
>NW_007475376.1:0-310 GCF_000475195.1 Diaphorina citri
GTGATCATTTCAACTACCCCCGGTTCCAATTAGTTGAAATGATCGAGGTTCTACTGTAAATGGTTTCTTCAAATTAAATTGATCCCAAGGGTAAGGTAAACCTTAGACCCTTGACAAATGAAGTGTGCCCGAAGGCATGTGATGTGTTCCAATCCACTCGACCCCAATCCTCTTGTTAATCAATAACAAGAGAGAAATACGCTGTCACCTTCCTATCACACCAAAATTAAACAACAAGGCTGCTTCCTTCAGATATGTACCTGTTAGGAGAACAAATTCAAGCACTTCCTTCCAGCCTAGTTAGCTTGGT
>NW_007475377.1:0-310 GCF_000475195.1 Diaphorina citri
TTAAAAAACAAGACTAAAGATAAAAGGACAGACGAGTTGATATATTTCGACCATTACTATGGCCATCTTCAGAACAACCTGTTATCTTTAGTCTTGTTTTTTAACGTCTATCAGATAGGGGACAGTCCATAATCCACTCCAGTCAAGTGAAGACCATGTCTAGAAATATGTACTCGTAGGAATGCTTAGGTATACGTACGTTGAAAACAGCGGCGATAGTTCACAAAAGATCACTGATTTTTTTTTTTTTTTTTAAGAGGTTTGACAGAGGGAACTGTAACTGCTATGGTCTTATCGTCCCGAAATCGAA
>NW_007475378.1:0-310 GCF_000475195.1 Diaphorina citri
TGGACAAAAAAAAAAATAATAATAATAATAATAAAAATAAAATAAATAAATAAAAAATCCGGTCCCCGGGGGTCAACTACCTTTCAGAGATGCGGTCCCACCGGGATCTATGTGAAAAAATCACCGGCCACTAGCACACATACCTACGCAGTTGTACCACCGGTGGCCGGTCCTCTATGTGTTAACAAGAAAATGCAGATTGAAGATTTTGCTGAGATCCATGGAGAATCAATTGACAGGAAAATGCAGACTTGCAGAGTGTAAAGTGAAGAGTTTTTTTTTTTTTTTTTTTTTTTTTTTTTTCCAGTGA
>NW_007475379.1:0-310 GCF_000475195.1 Diaphorina citri
ACTAACGTGTTCTAGGTATGCCCATATTGTCCATAGAATTTCGTCTGCAAAAGAGTGTCTACAGAAGAAGAGGAAGGTCAACAGAGTCACAGATCATAAAAAAATTGGACGGAATCAGTCCACGCGGCCTACTTGAACCCAAGGAGTAAGTATAAAATTACCTACCTACCTACCTACCTACCTAAGAATGTTTCTACAGAAGGGGATCTTTTTGGGTCTCAGTTTTAATTGGAGTAATGATTCATTAGAGATGTTTTCAACGCCATTGAATTTAATTGAAATCATGTTTAACACATTGCTCGTGTTATGA
>NW_007475380.1:0-310 GCF_000475195.1 Diaphorina citri
CGGGCGGGAATCGAACCCGCGGCCTAGCGCTTACAAGGCAGACGCACTACCAACTAAGCTAACTAGGCTGGCTTATCTGAAACTTTGATTTAGCCTCTGGGCAGTCTAGGCTCCTCAAAACATCTTTTGGCACTAAACTAAACACTGACCATCGAACATTTTTTCGAATACATTAGGTACTTTCCTTCCTATAAGACAGGGATTTCCAACTTCCATGTGTATGATGTGGGCCACTCAGTGGCGTAGCGTGGTCTAAATTCAAGTGTAGGGCCTTGTAGGGCTCATGCACAGGTCTACCAAGTCCCATCAC
>NW_007475381.1:0-310 GCF_000475195.1 Diaphorina citri
TTCTCCTTTACTGAACAGACTGAAAATTTGAAGCATCCACTCTACACCCCTGGTAGGTACATTACTTTTGGACTCTCGGGGCTCAGCACCACTAGTTGTGGCCTTTGAGATATATCTCATTTATTAAAAATAACCGCTAGTGGTAGGGGCCACAATCCGAATAAAATGTCAACTACTCAAGATAAAGTCCTAGGATTAAGCAATCTGATCAAATATTACAGGTACATATTACCTTGAAATATCCGATTCGAAATGCACGAGCCGCAAGCCCTCAACATACAAAGGGAAATTTTATCATGGCGGGATTTAA
>NW_007475382.1:0-310 GCF_000475195.1 Diaphorina citri
TTTTGCTTTCTGTCCTCTTCTTTTCTTCCCTCTCTCTACCCCCTCTCTTTCTTCCCTTGTGTGTCTGTCTCCAAGTACAATGTCTCTCTCTTTCTTTCTTTCACCCCCTCTTTCTTACCCTCTCTCTCTCTCTGTTAATCTTTCCTTGTGTTTCTTTGTCTCCAACTATGTAAATATCTCTGTCTCTTTCTTTATGTGATTATCACACCAGGCTTCCATAGCGGAGGTCCCACGTTCGATTCCCTGCAGTTATTTTTGGAATCGTGGATGCATAAGGAGTAAGAATAACTGACAATTTCACGATTCTAAG
>NW_007475383.1:0-310 GCF_000475195.1 Diaphorina citri
CACAATAATAGTAGTAGCCTACTGCTGGAGTAAAGGGACTTTTCAGTCCTATTCGAGCAGTATAAATAAGCACTATTACAATGCATACATTCATCTGGTAAGTTTGTAAGTTGGACTGAAGAGCTTTCAGACTATACGTATGTGTATGGTGGATACAAACATACTAAGTACAAATACATACAAAATATACATAGTAAGGTATATACGACATATTATATCTATTTACATATATTGGAACAAGTATGTTATATATATACAAGGAGGAGGATGAGGAAGGGGTGAAAATCTTCTTCTTTATTTTTCTTTGCTG
>NW_007475384.1:0-310 GCF_000475195.1 Diaphorina citri
CAACCTTAGGCGCTGGTTTGACATGTCATCTGCTGAGCTGTTCCGCACTGCCACCAACAAGATACGCATAGCCATGATAATCGCCAACATTCGTAACGGATAGGCACTCAAAGAAAAAGAAGAAGAAGAACAAGAAGAAGAAGAAGATACTTTGTTTATGTTTATTCTGCTCGAATGAGACTAGAAAGTCTCTTCACCCCAGCAGTCTAAACAAGGTCAAATAAGGATTAAGCGGCAAAACTCACTGAGTGCAACATTTTGCTGTGCAGCGCAGCGTCGAAACACAGTGAAACCAAACACTTTGCTTCGC
>NW_007475385.1:0-310 GCF_000475195.1 Diaphorina citri
GTTTGCCAGGCAGGCAGAATTATGTATCTAATGCCCTTTATTTTTTGTACTTTCACAAACGAATTCCATACACCACACCAAACTACTTAACCTATCTCTAAAAAATCTGTTTCCTCATGTAGATTTAAAGCCAACTCCATTTCCTCTGATGAAATGTCCAGAAAAATCCGTCATATTTCTCTGAGCACGGTCCATTTGACAATGATTTATTTAAAATTTAGAAAACGGATACCTAAAACAAGAAATATTTAAATTTGATTGATAAATCCATACATTTGATATCCACAATATCTATTCATAACTTCATTTT
>NW_007475386.1:0-310 GCF_000475195.1 Diaphorina citri
TACCAATCCGGTGTATCGTAAAGGTAGGTTGGTGGATGGTATTGAGATCTCGCAAGGTAGGTACTGGTTTATTGAAGATAATAATTATATCCACCTATGTGAAATGAGAGGTTACTCATATGCTTTAGGTTTTTCAGTTGGTATTAGGCCCGAGACACACGCTATAAAAAGCCAGCCTACTTTTCAACCAAAACTTTATATTTCCAAAGAATACCATAACAGGAACAAGTCAGTAAAGTCAGCCTAATTAGCCTGCAGGGTAGCGCGCCTGCCTTGTAAACGCTAGGTCGCGAGTTAAATTCCCGCCTAG
>NW_007475387.1:0-310 GCF_000475195.1 Diaphorina citri
GTAGTAATGGAGAAGTATGGTGGGAAATATAGTTAAATATTTTAGAGAATCAACAATCAAGTTCTCATTTGATTAAAAGATATTATGTGTGTAGCCTCATTTCATCACAGAAAACAAAAACAATACTAAGAATAAACAATTACTTTATTTTGTGGATGTACGAGTCCTTTTGTTCCATGAAAAGTTGAATGCGTAGGACTTGACTTTGGGTGTTTTCCATTTGGGTTCCTCAACAAAAAACTTCCATCCATTTTTCTGGCAATATTGAACAGCATCTTCTTTGCTGCTAAAATTCAAGGTCAAATTGGAC
>NW_007475388.1:0-310 GCF_000475195.1 Diaphorina citri
GTGTCAGGAGCCCTTTCACTCTAACATCATAGAGGACATAGAGTAATATAAAGCTTTACATACTCTGCCTGGTACGGATTTGGGCATTTTAAACAAAGACTTAAATAATACTAGGTACTTCATAAAAACAAAAAACCCAGAGAACTCATATAATATATTACTATCGATTTCATTATACACATTACCCAAAAACGCTAGGTATTCTATAGAACACCCTGGTATTCTATAGAATGCCGGATTTATATACAATGCCGGTAACATATACATTTATGTATGATTTCATTATTGACATTATGAGTAGGTATACCCA
>NW_007475389.1:0-310 GCF_000475195.1 Diaphorina citri
AAAGTGAAGACTAAAAGACTCTTGGAAATCCATATCCTTCAAATGCTTACCAACACAATGTTTTCAAATCATATTGAATCATGTCTCCTTTCTCAGACTAAAATTCTCATTGTAGTATGGATTCAAATGTCCCGTTTCTCCTATAAAAACTTGAGCCTAGGTCTGTTCATGGAAGGCTTCATAGCCCCCCTCTACATTGCCAGTTCTTATGTTTGCAGTGTAATTAGGACTAGTAGTTAGTTACTTGGGTTCATATTTCTACAACTATACTCGAATGTGTGTTTTTGGTGAAACCATTATTTACCAACCT
>NW_007475390.1:0-310 GCF_000475195.1 Diaphorina citri
ACTGCTGGATAGAGCTATCCTTTTCATATGAGACAGAAGCGCAGAAGTGACCTGATAATCAAGCAAAGCGGACGTTAAACGAACGCCAAAAATGCCGGGCCGGTCGGATGGAAGAGCTCATTAAGTGAGGAGAATCCTGCCATTAAAAAAAAAAAGAACACATCAACAAGAGCAACTAAATCGTAATAACATACATATAGTGAGTAAATAAGGTACATGGAAGAAGAAGAATAAATGCACCAGGATATGAGACAGAAGCACAGAATTGACCTGATAAATGATCAGAGAAGGGTTTCCAAGTTTTAACAGG
>NW_007475391.1:0-310 GCF_000475195.1 Diaphorina citri
TTGCAAAAAAGAGATTTTCTCACTTGGAGAAAAAATTGAATGCTTCAGAAGACTTGAGACAGGGTTATAATCATGCAATGTTGGAATTAATTCAAAATGGTTACATGTCTAAATCACCTGACCAAATTTCCGATGGTTGTTATTTTATTCCTCACCATCTTGTCAGCAAGCCAGATAGTCCTTCCTCAAAACTTAGAGTGGTTTATGATGCTAGTACTAAAACAACATCTGGTAAATCACTAAATGACATCCTTTATGCTGGTCCAAAGATGTACGCAGACTTGTTTTCAATTCTACTGAAATTCAGACT
>NW_007475392.1:0-310 GCF_000475195.1 Diaphorina citri
AACTGCCATTATTTCAACTCCAAGATCCGTTGTTTTTTTTTCTATCTTTCAAAGGATATTCTATTTTATCAGAGGAAAAGATCATAGAAAGTGATGATTTCAACTACCCCCGGTCCCAATTAGTTGAAATAATCGAGGTTCCACTTCTACTGTATAATGATAATGAAGGTATCTTAAAGGTTAGTGTGGACCTTTATCTATAGGTATCTTAAAGGTTTGTGTGGACCTTTTTTAAACGGGAATCCTCTTTTGAATCTCTCCTTATCTACATTTTCAAAGGCCACTAGGGCAGATCATGTGACCTAAATAA
>NW_007475393.1:0-310 GCF_000475195.1 Diaphorina citri
GACAGACAAAACATTTCACAAGTTACGTAGCAGCCCCCTCCCCCTAAAAAAAATCCCTCGGTTAAGGAAGAAGAACTGAATAACTAAATGAGTCAAATTTCCGACTGCACAAAGCTGAAAGTCCTCCCCAAGTCATCCTGTATACAAGGATACACAAATCGGTGACATGTAGAGAATCTAAGAAAAATTATAATATTTGGCACTCGTCCAAATCCCGAAGACTCAAAAGTACTTTTTTTTTGCCCATAAAATTCAAGTGGTCAGTGGACACGGCCAGTGGGCGTCATTGATGAGCACAGATCGATACTGT
>NW_007475395.1:0-310 GCF_000475195.1 Diaphorina citri
AAATATCTAACAAGGAATAGAAATAATTTATTTGTTGACAGTATTAATAAAAAAAAAGTGCAAACTCAATTGCCTACATAGTTACAATAAATTACCTAAAGATCTCAAGGAGTTGAGTGTGGAGCTTTTTAGGATGCAGCTCAAGAAACAAATGAGATCTAGACAGTTGAAGCTGGAGGGATACTGAATACGAATATGTTTGTAAAATTGGGTCCTTTTTTTTACTATAATCACCCCAATGTTGATTTTTCTATATTCTCATTCAATTTAATTGTATTTTATCATTCACTGTACATTCTTTGTTACACCT
>NW_007475396.1:0-310 GCF_000475195.1 Diaphorina citri
TTATTATTCTGGAAATCAAACGCGGACCTTCTGTATGGTAAGCTAGCACCTTACTATAGGACTTATTTACCTATCTAGTTAAGGTTCCTGGAACGACTGGCTTTCTCCGACTTTGTCTCCTTTTTCTTTGATTTCGGGACGATAAGACGACCTCCGTTATTTCAGGTACCTCTTTGATATTTCTGCTCCTTCTATAAAATGTCCGTCTTCTTGTTTTCCAGCCTATATTTACTCTTCAGAAGCATTCAGACTGCTGACAAAAAGACCAGACAACACCTAGCTAGTATTTCTACCACTACCACGGACAAAT
>NW_007475397.1:0-310 GCF_000475195.1 Diaphorina citri
AAACGCTTATCTCCTTAATTATTTATTTAATTAGGTATTTACCAGGATACCTACTTACTTACTAAGATAGGGCAAAATACTGCTAGGGTCCTCAGTAAGTATATAAATTATTTATACTACTTACTTACGGATTGCCACTGATTAATAACAATAAGTCTATAGTACAAAATACATAATTATGTAGAAATAGCTACATATGGAGACTAGTAGAGGTGTTTAATGACAAGGTGTAGGGATTTTCCATCCGTGTGATATTCTTGGAAGAGATGAGAATAAATTTTATTACCTACCAGTTACCTGTCTAGTTAGG
>NW_007475398.1:0-310 GCF_000475195.1 Diaphorina citri
GGGAACAAACAAAAATAACATTTTGTCCGCTACCAAAAGTACTCATAATAACTAATCACATTTTTTAAGAGGTTTGATAGGGGGAACTGTAACTGCTAGGGTCTTTTCGTCCCGAAATCAAAGAAAGAAGGAAGACAGGATAGGAAAAAGTCAGCCGTTCCGAGGTATGAACCTTATCCCAATCACAAAATAAAATTCCTTTTCTTCCCGTTTCTTACAACTTGTATTTTCTGCTTGTTCGGTTTTCAGCCAGTCTGGGCGTTATCTCGAATCCCCTAGGTGCCCTCCTATCCGGTACCATCATGGAGGT
>NW_007475399.1:0-310 GCF_000475195.1 Diaphorina citri
ATGTACAACCCGAGACCGAACCAGATTTCCATTTCATAGCTCTCAGTGTCGAAGAGAATGATACTGAGGGGGCTGCCTATATGTTTCATGGGGGCTGAGTTAGAACCTAAAACCTAACTAATGGATTCTTTTTACTTGACACCACTGGTTCTACTCAGATTAAAATAGCAACTCAGTTGTCCTCACGAGACTGAGTGCACCCCGAACTCCAAGCGTAGAACCGAAATTTCGACTCCGTCGAGAATCGACCCCGGGGCTCCTGTGTGCAAGCCACTCTTTGTCCGATACAGAGCTTCAATTTTTTTTTTAA
>NW_007475400.1:0-310 GCF_000475195.1 Diaphorina citri
CATTGATTGGCCATTAGCCGTAGTCCAGCTCGAGGAGTGACGTGTTTTTAACGTAACGCAAAACATTTCTGAATAATGTTGCTTAGCACATTGCATATACACTAAAGTTTTCAGGCGTTCATACAAAATTACCTATTTAAGTAAACTTAACATCAAGATGGACGCATGAAAGAAAAGAGGAAAATGGGATAGCAGGAATGAATACTTAAACATAAATCGGGAATCTGACCACAAATCTAAAGAATCTTTTCCGAGATTCTCAATTTCGTGAGTTGATTACACAATTTCTCTTCAGTGCTTTAAGTTTATT
>NW_007475401.1:0-310 GCF_000475195.1 Diaphorina citri
ACAGAATGCGTTTGATAGACATTCATCTAGTAATAGCTCACAGGTAAATAACGAAGGTAGTCACAAAAGATCTAACCAGGTCGCAGTGACATAGTGCCTTTATTAAAGCCGATGGCCCTACTTATACCAATACCAAATGCCGAAGGCATTATTGTCCCAAAGAAGCAGACAGGAGAGAAGAAAGCCAGTTGATCTGAGAACACACCTTAGTTCACCTTAGCTGTGTAGGATGAAGTCCGCTCCGGGTTTGAAACGAACCCACGTCCTAGCGCTTGCAAGGCAGGCTCGTTGCCCTCCAAGGGCCCACTTC
>NW_007475402.1:0-310 GCF_000475195.1 Diaphorina citri
CAGAATAGTGTTGGTCATCGTGCTGTCCCTGATATCACAGTAAGTACATTTAGAATCAGACCTTGAATAGTGTAGTGTGTGTTTCATTTCTCCCACTTCGTGTTCAGAGGAACCCCCGAAGTGTGAACAAAAAAATATCGTTAACCCGTGTACTCGCTTGACCCCACGACGTGTTGCGGTAAATATCAAAATTCCTCCCATTCCCAATTACGATAGAAAATTCAACAAATTTAATAGAATACAAGCCGGGCAAACAAAACTCAAATGCCGACGCATTGTCGAGAATCGAAATCCATAATAACGAGGCAGA
>NW_007475403.1:0-310 GCF_000475195.1 Diaphorina citri
CCGCGAATACCGCGAACAATCCGCGAATACCGCGAACAACCGCAGATACCGCGAGCCAACCGCGAATACCACGAACAAACCGCGGATACCGCGAACAAATCGTGGATACCGCGAACAATCCGCGAATACCGCGAACAATCCGCAAATACCGCAGATACCGCGAACAAACCGCAAATACCGCGAACAACCGCAGATACCGCGAATACCACGAGCAAACCGCGGATACCGCGATCAAACCGCGGATACCGCGAACAATCCGCGAATACCGCGAACAACCGCAGATACCGCGAGCCAACCGCGAATACCACGA
>NW_007475404.1:0-310 GCF_000475195.1 Diaphorina citri
TTATAGATACCATCTTGAAGTTCCCATTGAATTCTGTGCCATCAATTTATTCGTGCGTACCTCTGGCTTTCAAAACCACAATAGTGGTATCACTGGAATGAAGAACCACCGAAATTTGAAGGAATTCGGTAGGACAATCTGACATTATTTTGGTCTGACCATCAAGATGTTGTTTGAAGATTCTGTGCAATATCCAGTTGACTAGTTCCAGTTCTAGAACTTGGAGTAGATAGTGAACTTGAAAATTAGTCGGGTTTCAGAAAACTTTCTTTTAGCGTGAGAAGTTTGTGACATCCCATTGTGCTTGGTC
>NW_007475405.1:0-310 GCF_000475195.1 Diaphorina citri
TTTTTTAAACCAAAATGTAACTTGCGGGGGATCTTAGACGCATGGATTTTTGATTTCTAACTTTCTAGGCGTTGATTCGCAGCCCTAAAAGTCGGTTAAAGCTACTAGGGAGGGAGGATTAAAATGTGTTCCTTCGAAGTTGGGCTCTCAAAAGAGATAGATAAGGAATTTATGTACGTATCAAAGGTTCAAAAGTTTATCACTATCAGTTCTACTCAGCTCATTAGAACCTTATCATCAGTACGTAGGTTTTACTGATAGACTGATGTCCTAATCTAACCCACAACTCTCCTATACACGTGTCTTTCAA
>NW_007475406.1:0-310 GCF_000475195.1 Diaphorina citri
TATCTCGCGGAACCCTTGCCGTCAGCTCGCGGAACCCCTAGGTTCCGCGGAACACCAATTAAGAAACACTGCCCTAGATTCCCTAGAAGACGAAGATCTGATAAATGGCGATATACGAGTAGGTTAGGTATATAGTTTTTCTGAAACGTTTTGTGTGACCCCAAGGCATCAAAATAAATGTACAGCTCAATGGCGGAAAGTGCATCAACAGCTTCATTTCAGAAGATCTCTTTGATAACTGACATTGACTTTGGTTTTTCATCAATCCAAAAAACTCAATACTTCAATTATTGAGGTTTTATCAGTATCT
>NW_007475407.1:0-310 GCF_000475195.1 Diaphorina citri
ATCATCACAGGATTTGAAGGCGGGACCTTTACCAATTGAACCTTTGACAGGCGCATTCCTACGAAGGAAATAAAGACATAGATTGTTTATAGAAACTGAATATTATGATTCAAAATGTTACATAATAATAGTCTCTGAAGTGGAAAGTTTCCCTAGACCTCCATTATTAGGTGGTTAAGTTCTAAAATAAATAAGGATAAAATGCCACTCCTCCAGCTGGTTTTGCACCTGCATCCGCCTTACAAAACGTCCATTTACGCCACCGGCCACTTTTTAAGGAGCCAAAAACCATAAGGGACAAAGCCCGCGG
>NW_007475408.1:0-310 GCF_000475195.1 Diaphorina citri
CATTTCCAAGAGGCGTGGATGAACAAGATTATAGTGTACGATACCAAAGTTTTACCAGTGGGTAAGTATCTCTGTTATCAAGAAGCGCGGTAGCGCTTCGTCTTGCCAAGTCAAGAATGTTTGAGCGCGTTACGAGATATTATACGCTACAGAGAAAATAGCCTTTTTCCCGTACTTGTAAAGGAAAAACTACAAATGGTTGAAGAAAATGTGTACCGTATATAAAAGGGGTGATACTGTAATAATGATGTACAAAGAAAGTTGTACAAAAGATCTTGCTTGAAAAAAGACCCCTAAAGGAAATATAGGA
>NW_007475409.1:0-310 GCF_000475195.1 Diaphorina citri
ATCAATCTCCCCCTCCCCCTCTCTTGCCTTCTCCTCCAATCTCCCCCCTCCATGTCGATTTTCTTATACATCTTCTCATTTTGTGTGGATTCTTTTCTTTATTTATTTTTTTTTTTTTTCAATTCAGACAAGAAAAACTGCCTACAAGTTTCTTGTATGGTAAGCCTCTCTTGTTTGAGAAGAAAACAAGCTGGATTGAGGAGGAGGAGAAGGAGGGGGAGGAGAAGGATGAGGAGGAGGAGGAGGATAAGAAGGAGTAGGGGGAGGAGGAGGAGAAGGAGGAAGGAAGGAGAAGTATAGTGGCGGTCGG
>NW_007475410.1:0-310 GCF_000475195.1 Diaphorina citri
TTACGTGTCTCTCAACATCTTACATTTGAGAACAGAGGACAGTGGTGTATACACAGTGCGTGCTGTGAACCGCTGGGGTGAAGCTATCAGTCAGTCCTCTATCCAAGTCATAACCAGGAGCTCGGTCACTGGAGACTTGGGTATTCCAGAACAGCAACGCTACATTGAACAAGTAGAAGCATTGGAAGCTTATCAACAGCAAAGTCAGGCGAGAACCCCAGTGTATGAACCGCCAGAGTCACTAGCACCTCCTGTGTTCAAGTCACCTATCAAGGATCAGATTAACATCAAGGAAGGCGGGTTCGCTCAC
>NW_007475411.1:0-310 GCF_000475195.1 Diaphorina citri
ATCCTAAAATCAGTCAAGGATATAATATGGTGTTTTATCAGGGTGTAAAGGCCATATTTATTAACAAAACAACTGGCTCTCAAGCTATACTGAAGTATCAGTTCCAAACATCTGATTGGCCAATTTTCAAGTCTGTTAGACCAGCGTTTCCCAAACTGGGGGCCGAGAAGGATTTCTCTGTAATAGACTTACGTTACTTTCTGTATCCAATATCACCAAAAATGCCGTTACATGGAGTTTTTCCAGTGCTGTGCGACCTGTATTGCTTTCTCGAACGCTGTAATAGACTAGGTATTGAGAGCTTTTTTTT
>NW_007475412.1:0-310 GCF_000475195.1 Diaphorina citri
TCATTTTTCCTGCTCTATGACTTTGAAACATCACCCAAGTAAGCCCAACTGATCTATTACCTATATATCAAAATATTCAGTGTACCTACCACCATAGCCAAAGCAAAGGAATTTAAATTGTATCCAGCATAGTTAAATGTATTGAGAATTGAGCATCTATTCTTCATGTGCCCTCACTAATAGCTAATAGTTACTGTGAGCGAATGTCTTTCCTGTGGTCACTCATCTAAATACTCACTGCACTGAACGGTGCTTAACTGATCTTACCTTTACTTTTCCACGGTTCGTCCCCATCCACAGGCGAGGTTAC
>NW_007475413.1:0-310 GCF_000475195.1 Diaphorina citri
CTGTTAGATGTTTTGAGAAATTATGGGAGTTTTGACATCTCCACTATTATTTTTTCTCAAGAGTTAATGACAATTTCTACATACCTAAATGTATAATACCTACTTGGCTCATTTGGGAGACATTGGAAGTTTGTTGATATACTTTCTCATAAGATAGTTGTTACATTTAACGTGACCTTTCGTGTAGCTGATTAAGCCGAAAATTAACAAATTCAAGTTCGAATGCATTTAATATTGCATGCACTTCCCAAAATGTCATCTAAAGTGTCCTTTGCATCTCCTCAGATAGAAACACCGACACTGTGTACCA
>NW_007475414.1:0-310 GCF_000475195.1 Diaphorina citri
TGCAGTTTGAGGAATAAGTTAATAGCAGCTTTCTAACACTATTCATTTTCTTGATTTGTATATTTTCTTGTTTTTCATATCAAATAGTTCTATTGTTTATCGTGTCCAAAACACGCTTTTCCTGAATTTGTATGCTCGCTACAGTCTCTACCAATGTGTATACAATAGACATGCCCATTTCTCAGTCAGTCTATTACCTACCCACTCAAAAGAATGTACCTATCGTCCTGTATAATAACCCGTTGGCTTTTCATTAAATTTCAAAACTTTGAAATTGTGTATTTCCCGATCAACATGATCAAATCAATCA
>NW_007475415.1:0-310 GCF_000475195.1 Diaphorina citri
TTTTTGTCTGAGTAATCACTAATCAGCGATGGCGGTCCGTCCGATAGAACCTGTCTAGGACCAAACAAGCTTTTTTGTACTCTACCTAACCCTATCCGTATTTTCCCACAGATCTAGTAACTGGCTTTCAGAAGGATCTTGCATCAGAGCAGGCACGCTTTTTTTTGCACTCTACTGTAATATTTTCGGACTGGTTTGACACTTCAGCCAGTCCGATTTCACCATTCGAAGATTCAGTCTCCGTTGGGATTTGATTTTGAATCCACAAATAAATTTGCTCTCATTTTGTATCAGATCCACTGCTATATGG
>NW_007475416.1:0-310 GCF_000475195.1 Diaphorina citri
TATTGTAAAAGTTTGGATAAAAGAACACTCAAATAAGCATCATTCAATAGGATAAGGAAAGTCGGTCAAAAACCGCCAAAAAGCGGTCAAAATACCGCCAAGTGCAGCAACCATCTCAACCAAACGTTTTGTGTTCCATCCTTGTCACATTTGTGAACTACATACCAAATTTCAAGTCTAGCTCATACCGTTCCCGAGATATTGTTAAATTACACTGAAAACCGCCAAAAATCGGTAAAATGCCGCCAACCGGTGCACCGATCTTAACCAAAAGTTTCGTTTCGCATCCTTGTCACATTTTACAGCTGCA
>NW_007475417.1:0-310 GCF_000475195.1 Diaphorina citri
AAATTGGGTATTTACCCGGGTAAATACCCAGGGTATTTACCCCAAAAATAAGTACCCGGGTATTTACCCATCACTAATCACTATATTTTTACACTTTCTTTTCACAAATGACCTTGATGCTTGTCATCATGTGAGTAGAATACTTTTGAACGTTATTTAACGAAAACTCATTTCTGCACATTTGCAGAAACGAATGCGCAGAAACGAGTTTTGGTCAACTTACGTCTTACGTTTCAATGGAGGAGTTGCAAGTGGGTAAAAATTATAAATAAATGGTCGATTCCTATGTAAAAAGTTGGGAAAAATCCAA
>NW_007475418.1:0-310 GCF_000475195.1 Diaphorina citri
TCAAAAATTTTCTACTGACTTCGATTTCTTTCGTTTTTATAGGTACAGTAAAGGAATTCGACTATCGTGCATACCTAGGTAGAGTTAGAGTTAAAAGAATTGCAATATCAAAATTTTCCTAGTTAGTAAGACACTTTTCATAACTTCTTATGGTATCTATCACAGATTCTATTTTCTTCATCTACTTCTTCTTCAAGTTCCTTCTCCTAATCAAGTTATTTTGAGACTGTGCTATGGTGTGGGTCAATGAACTTGCATTTTCCCTGTCCGCTCTATACAACCGGACTGGTCTGTGTAGGTAGATTGTGCT
>NW_007475419.1:0-310 GCF_000475195.1 Diaphorina citri
ATTTCATGAAATTTGGCAAGATTTTCATTTCAAGTTAAACTTAAGTTTATCTTTAGATTTCATACATACGGGGGAAAAAATTTCGTGTTCTTCAACACTTTGGTAATTGGTAACCAATGTGCACTTACCTGACATTGTAGCAAAGTTTTTCAGGTTTCTCCTCAGTTTTGTTCATAACACTTTTTTATCTGATATCTTTCCACTGACGAGGAAGTTATTTGAAAAGCAATCATTTGATATTGGAATTTCATAAAAATTAAATAACTGAACCTCGCTCTGCAAGTGCAAAGAATTCTATTATTACCTTCGC
>NW_007475420.1:0-310 GCF_000475195.1 Diaphorina citri
AATAATTTTATTGTCCGCTTGTTTTATTGTTTTTCAAGCCTGCAGGGTCGCTCTTAGGTTGCCGAAATGGGAATTGCTTAGACTTCAGCAAAAGTTGTTCCAACAACTTGTATCTGAGCCACGGACTTACTAACACCCATATTTATGAACGAAATACTGGCTCTTAGCAATTAATCAAGCATTAATTCCAAACATCTGATTGGCCAAATTTTGCTTAAGACTGATCTGAGGCCGAGAATTTTTGTTCATTAATTAATATGAGTGTAAGTTTCTAGCTATGACCTACATATAATTATTTTCTGTTTGTTCT
>NW_007475421.1:0-310 GCF_000475195.1 Diaphorina citri
TGGGAAAAATCCTACAATGCTGCAGTGAGCACCAAAGTTGTGACATAATAACACAAAGAAACTGCATTTACATTTATTATTTTTAAAATTTTCTTCAGTAGATGTCGATCGACCCTAGTATGGACGCTGGAATAATTACAAATTATGATCAGCTGTAAATTCCAAGGAATTCAATAGAATTGGCATCAGATTTACTCTTTACTACTAGTGGAGTAGAATGTTTGGCAAGCTGTCTCAGATGATATGCAAATGCGAATTGCATAATTTTATTCATATGCATATCTTTACATTTACTAGTGACTTATTATGT
>NW_007475422.1:0-310 GCF_000475195.1 Diaphorina citri
ATATGAAGGGCTCCTATCTCTTTAGTTTGCTGCACCGGGACAGGCATGCCCACACTTAACCCTATACATAACCATGACCTCGAAGTATTTTGTATGACCATTCAATAGATGAGGTTCCAATTTTGCAGATGAACAGAAAGCCGACTACCAGCTTGGGCCTCGGAGAAAACATTGACTTCTAAGAAGTGAGAAATTCGTTCAGTGCTTAGCTATGGCTGGATTTCCGGGATAAACTATAGCAGGGTTGTCCAACCTTAGGGCACCCGAGGGCCGCAAGAGACCAAGGTAGAGAGTTGGCGGGCCGCAAAAA
>NW_007475423.1:0-310 GCF_000475195.1 Diaphorina citri
TACCCTGAGCAAAATATTTTCGGTAAACAAACTGCTCGAGAATATCAAGAAAAACTATCCTTTTTCCAGAATCTGTTGGACAATTTTTGGTCTCATCAAATTTTCTCCATATCTCGTAGTTTTCCCCCTATTCAGACACACAGACGAACAAGTCCGTGGTTCCCTTTTACAAAGATGTGACCCCTCCCCATGACTAACCGAGAACCAAAGAGGATAGCATGACACACGGAATGATATCCCCGTTCATTTACTACAAAACGACATTACATTTAATTGTTTTTTGATTGGAAATATTCATATGCTGATGGCA
>NW_007475424.1:0-310 GCF_000475195.1 Diaphorina citri
TTTTTTTTTTTTCTCAAAATTATAATTTTCAAATGGGAAACGTGCAACTGCCTGCTAGTGCTATAGTATTACTTTAGGCCACATTTTTTTACATAGATCTATTGAAGAGTAGAAAAAATTGGTAATTTTTCTCTCATCAAGTGGACATTGAAAACAGTAGTTCTAGAATGCAAGTCAAAGCTCTAAACCACTTGGGCAACAAGTAGATTTTCCAGAATATATTTTCAAAAAACAGTTCCAGGTGAAACCACAGTTATTTTTAAATGAAGGACTAAAGTCATTGGATAGAAGTGAGTTCACAGTGACTTAC
>NW_007475425.1:0-310 GCF_000475195.1 Diaphorina citri
AAAAAAAAAAAAAAAAAAAAAAAAAAAAAAAAAACAATGGAAATAATTGAAGTTGAAATAATCGAGAATCTACTGTAGGTATTGTACATGAAAGCGAAATCCATTTACTCATTCATTCACTGATTGATCTCTTTATCTTCCCCAGAAGCCCAACTCCTAAAAAAGCTGAAATTTGGTAGGAATATTCTATGTTTTATATACCAATGTAGATGTAGATATGCAGTAACTTCATTAAGAGAGGATTTCGCCAAAATCTAAACCGATCTCGAGTTATGATCAATTTCCCGTGGCGAAGCACGGGAACCTGCTA
>NW_007475426.1:0-310 GCF_000475195.1 Diaphorina citri
CAATAATAGTAGTAGCCTACTGCTGGACTAAAGGGACTTTTCAGTCCTATGCGAGCAGTATAAATAAGCACTATTATTATTATCAGCAGGTGCTGATCCAGAGCTCCGAAGACTAGGGCTTACCAGTAACCCATCTACCTATTTATACACTACTAGGCTACTGAGTCAGCATAGTTTTGATTCTACCATATTATTCTTGTTTTATTATCGCCAGGTATTATCAGCATGTGCCGATCCAGAGCTGCGAAGGCTAGGGCTTACCAGTAACCCATCTACCTATCTATACACTACTAGGCTACTGAGTCAGCAT
>NW_007475427.1:0-310 GCF_000475195.1 Diaphorina citri
GTAAGGGCAGTACCTAGTCTATTACTAATAGAACTAGGTATGTACGTACTAACTACTCACGTGTAGAGATAGCTTCGTGTAAGTACATATTAGGATGTAGGTAGGTTCCTAGGTATACGTTATAAAGTTATACAATACAATAATTAAGTACTTAGGTAGATGGAAGATACCTATAGGAAAGTAATGTATTGTATAGGTATTCGTAGGTAAGTAGGTAGGTAAAGTTATGAAATAGGTAACTACAAAACTTGTTACCTTTATTTAATATTTAATAATAAGTAGGTAGGTAGGTAGGTAGGTACCTAACTAA
>NW_007475428.1:0-310 GCF_000475195.1 Diaphorina citri
TCTTAGTGTGTACAGAGCCCCGAAAACCTTTTTTCTGATTTTTGACACCTCATCGACCCAGCTAAGGGAGTTATCAAAAGTTAGGTATTTTTTAAATCGATTTATCTCGGGATCTAGAAGTCGTAGAAAAAAAAAAGAAAAATTCCGTTGGTCCTCATTTTTCCTGCTCTATGACTTTGAAACATCACCCAAGTAAGCGCAACTGATCTATTGTAAATTTGGCTCATCCACAAAAAATCTTTATTCTCTAGCTAGGGACGTTAATCAGAGAGTAGACTATCGTCTGGCCGTGCAAATGTAAACAGGGAGA
>NW_007475429.1:0-310 GCF_000475195.1 Diaphorina citri
AGCGCTTACAAGGTAGAATAGAATATACCTTGTTTATCCTGCTCGAATGAGACTAAAAAGTCCCTTTACCTTGCTTAAGTATATAAAAAAAGAAAAAAAACGCGCTACGGTGGACGCGCTACCAACCAAGCTAACTAGGCTGGCTCAACCACTTTATAAGGCTGACTTAAAAAGCCCATTAGGGGAAGCACAGTGGACCTTCTATTGAACTTTACACTTTGGTACCTAATTCTACATAGGTATCTATCTATTATTTTGTAGATACCTATTCAGTTTCTTTTGTGGTTGGTAACTTGGTACCTATTATTTG
>NW_007475430.1:0-310 GCF_000475195.1 Diaphorina citri
CCTAATTTCTCATATGCATTATTATTTATGATTTTGGAAAACTGAGGTCCTACAATCAGCAAATTTATGTCACAATTCTTCTTCCAATTTTCAAAATTAGGTTTAAGTACTTACTATTGTGATGACAAAATTTCTTGTCAGTGAAAGTTAATTTCCTAAAAGTTTCACATAGTCCTTACCTGAAACAGAGAAAAAATACCAAAAAATTTTAATTTGTTAATGAACAATTAAAAATGCATTAAGAACAATTAAAAATGAACCAATTAGTTAAGAGCGAATTTGTAAAAAGTTTGCCTCATAAATAACTGCT
>NW_007475431.1:0-310 GCF_000475195.1 Diaphorina citri
TTTCTCCTCATCGCCTGCGATTCAAAGTGATGGTTAAAGGTACAATTTCTGATTCCTTATAATCAAATTACATTAGAACATGTCTTTCATGTTCAAAAGAGCTTGGGAATTTCCCCTTCCTCCCTTAAAATTTAAAATGTGAGCGAGAAAAATTCCCGAGTCAGTGTGTGGGATTGAAAACAGAGGAGACAAGATAAATACACGCGGAACATGGAAGCATAGGTAACATAGGAGAAGGTAGAAAGAGTAACATGGAAAGTTTCGGAAAAGTTGTGTAATTAAATTAAATGAAAGAGAAAATCTTGGGGAG
>NW_007475432.1:0-310 GCF_000475195.1 Diaphorina citri
CCTCCGGGAATTTTTTAGTCTGTAGTTTATTCGATCGTGATTAGAGAAAATCAGTAGGTACCTACCTGATTTGTTCAATATTCAGTTTATTATCATTTTTGATTTGATTTTTTGATTTTACTCTCATGTACTGCTTTAAAATCAAGACTAGAGCCCGTTCTCCCTTGATTCCCAATATAATGTTTAAGTCAGCCATCCATTTATTGGCCTTTCTCGGCTTTGCTTAACATAAGTAACGCTAAAACCGGTCTTAAATGATCGACTGAAGTGTTATCTAAAACTTTCTTGCTTTGAGTTCATAGGTCGTCGC
>NW_007475433.1:0-310 GCF_000475195.1 Diaphorina citri
TGTTTTTTTATTATTATTATTATTATTATTTTTTCATTGGTCCTAAGCCTCAGAGTGGGCTCTTTTGTGTATGGAGTTAAGCAAGATGTAGGCTGACAGGTGTATCTTGGACAGTAACTTTGATAATCAGCAAATTATCAAGAAAGTACCAAGTTAAACCAACAATAACTTAATGCCTGGTTGTGCCTCGTTGGCCTTCTAGATATGTGAGACCTCTATCCCTCAGACTTCGTTTCCTAGGTAGGAAGTAAACCGACCTGATGTCGGAAATGTGAATACTGGGTTTGATGAAATTTGGCACACATTTTCA
>NW_007475434.1:0-310 GCF_000475195.1 Diaphorina citri
GGTATGGCAGATAATGGCAGTCATGCTACGGTTTCAACATCAAGTTCAGAGTAAGTGCAATACAGTAGAACCTCGATTATTTCAACTGATTGGGACCGGGGGTAGTTGAAATGATCACGTTCTATGACCTTTTCCTCTGATAACAGATATCCTTTGAAAGATAGAAAAAATATTATGATGTTTGGAGTTGAAATAATCGAGGTTCTACTGTATACGGACAGAGTAAGTGCAATATACGGACTTTCGAGGTAATCCATAAGGCTAAGTATGGAATAATATTGGAATATGGATAACGGATTAAGGCTATCGT
>NW_007475435.1:0-310 GCF_000475195.1 Diaphorina citri
TCCATGTTCCTCAAAGGACCTTTATGACCTCAGTGATCGAGATAAATGGCACAATTGTAATGCAAAGGAAATGAATATGGGTGCAACAAACTTTGCATTGGCACTTGGACAGGGCAGACCTCATATTCATAAGTGTTCTCCAAATCCGGTGGCAAATTTAACCCAGGGACGAATAAAATTCAAGACATTTTCAAATAACACAGTTTCCCATTCAAACTTAACATTCTCAATATCTAAATACTATCGCACCCTCTCCTAACACCGGTCCTGAATAAGGATCCTATTGCTATTCGCTGCTTGATACATCAAT
>NW_007475436.1:0-310 GCF_000475195.1 Diaphorina citri
CTCTCTTCAACCGAACCGCTACATCTCAAAGGACCAATTCTCTAATCTCTCGAACTGATAAGCATCTTTCGAAACTATCCTCAAATTACACATCGCCAAGATTCCAGCTATTGCAAGCTGCACACATTTAGGAGTTTGGTTTCGGAGTTCGGACCACTTCAAATCACCAGCTGATGGTTGAGAATGAGAATAACAATTAGATCGCCACTTCCTGTTCAAGACAGCTGGCTAGCAACACCGAAATTAAGCCTTTCCATGTAGAGGTATTTATTTAGAACAGACCGCACCGTTCGGTTTTGTAGATTTTTTT
>NW_007475437.1:0-310 GCF_000475195.1 Diaphorina citri
GAAAAAGCCAGCCGTTCCGAGAACGAACCTTATCCATTCAGGATAAAAATCCTCCCCAGGCGGGAATCTAACCCGCGACCTAGCACTTACCAGGCAGTCGCTCTACCCACCGAGCTAACTAGGACCAGGTTCTTTTCGATTTTTCAAGATTTTCAACCCCTTGTTTGTTTCAACCCCTCCTACCAGCGCAGAGCAGCCTTTTCATGACACTTCCCCTAATTCTGCCGCCCTCCATTTTCTAATACCGTCAATTTTCCGGTTTTGTCCACAGTATTTGTGTAACTGTCGTTGTGCTCAATGTTCATTTTCG
>NW_007475438.1:0-310 GCF_000475195.1 Diaphorina citri
TTTATTACTTACAAAAGCGAAAGCAAAACAATTTATAAAATCATTTGCAGGGGATCTTCAACGAAGTCACTTGTCACTTTGGAGTTTAGGATTTAAATTTTTTTGAACTTTTTGAACCTTTTTTGTTGTTGTATATTATATGTTGTTGGCCAAAGACTCCAAAGAGCCACATTTCAACCACTGAGATACAACACAAGAAAATTTGCAAGGAGCAATTCCATTCCATTACAAAGTTCAAAATTGTAAATACGGTATGTAGTTGGAACAGTATCTACATACATTTATGTAGGTACCTATTGTTGTGATCCAT
>NW_007475439.1:0-310 GCF_000475195.1 Diaphorina citri
GCAGACCCAAAAAAAAAAAAATACTTTTGTAAAATTTATTTTTCTGCTCTAGAATCCGCTCATTAGGCCTTGTACTCTTCCCTTCACTGTACAATAATGTAAATACATTCCCTTGGCAATTTAGAATGGACTGTTTTATCTTCTAAATGTTTGTAGTTAATTGATAACTTTTGTTTTTGTTTTATACAGTATTCTCCCCCCAATTAGTAGATCGGCCACTTATTATTTGTTCAATTTAAGCAGGGTCATAATGTAACAGTTTACGTGGCGAGTCTAGTCCAGTCTTTCTTAGTCTAGAATAAGTAACTTG
>NW_007475440.1:0-310 GCF_000475195.1 Diaphorina citri
ACAATAGCGCCTCGTCTGCTACTGAAGATAACACAAAACAAAGGATCCAGATGCCCGAAGAGACTGGAGACCCTCTGAATCCTCGGTAACAATAGGAACTCAAAACACAATGTATCACTTCATAATCTCAGCGTCCAGAACAAAACATCGCTTCTGAGACGCGCTTTCACTTTTTTCTCTCTGCCCCGTGATGTAAGACGAGATTTCTAGTTTAGAAAGTGTCTGAAGGTCACTGCATGAGGAAGTCCCCTGAGTTATGAAACTGGAACAACATCATCATCTCGTCATAACTCAGGGACCACACTCAGGG
>NW_007475441.1:0-310 GCF_000475195.1 Diaphorina citri
AAAAGGATTGTTCTTACAGAATACAGGTTCATGATGTTATGAACTTAGTCTCTGCCCTGAATTGCAACTGGAACCTCCAATATGTCAGCCCAAGTAGGTATAACCCAATTAGCAATCAGTGGAGCTTCATCAATCAAATAGACCAATTTTATTGAATTTTACTATCCAATAGTCGTGATGAGTTTTGATGACTATACATATACTAAGAACCTAAGAAGATTGTCAAAATACCTATTAACCCATTGAATCAATGTTTGTCAAAGCAACAAAGGATAAGCTCAAGTGAAAATGTTGATTTTAGAGGGAACCT
>NW_007475442.1:0-310 GCF_000475195.1 Diaphorina citri
ATCATGTGAGTATATTCCGAGAGGTGATTAAAATTGGTTTAAATTTGGAATGCTTGTATGGTGTAATTCCGGAGTGTACCCTCAGTAACAGAGAAGATGCCTGGTGATGCCTTCTTTATGGGTCTGCAGCAGTGGCGTAGACAGAAAGTGGTGGAGATTTTGTACGTTTTCAAACACTTGGCCTCCTTTGTTTTTTTGTTGACCTTTTTTTTGTAGATCCTTCCTCCTGCTCTTACCACCTAGTCTACCCAGAATTATTTCCTTAGCTTATATTTTACCCAGTTTTCTTTTGGTATAAGGGCTTTAGGAG
>NW_007475443.1:0-310 GCF_000475195.1 Diaphorina citri
TCAAGCGGCCTATCAAGTATGCTTGAACATTTGTGGTGGGAATTCAAATCAAGAGCAAAGACGTTGTCAATGGTAATTACGTCAAGTAGGTATGGAACAAACCATCTTTCTCCCATTAGAACACTGTGGTAAATTTTATACGACTTGAAATCGAACCACCAACCTTCGGCTCCAACGTTCGCTGTGCTTAAGGCGCATAATCAAATTTTTGGAGTCAATCAAAAGTTGAATGAAAAACTCTCCTTTTTTTACCCCTCAGACTTTTTTTTCTCTCATAGAACTTCTCATTTTTTTTCAACCCGCCCCATTC
>NW_007475444.1:0-310 GCF_000475195.1 Diaphorina citri
ATGTGTGGGATGATTGGCAGCAGAATCAACTGCTTCGTTCCCATCAATCCCACAATGAGAGGGACACCAGAGAAATACGATATCGGTACCACGTGTGACTATTAGCTTCCAAAGCTGGTATATTTTGGAAATGAAGGGGTGGAAAAAACAAATGTTGCCTAGGGCGGATAGAGAACTAAGGGAGTCACTAATCACAGCGATACGAGGAAATGAATGGGATTCGGATATCTCCTTTAAACATAGATAGAGCGCGAGGAGTTCTGCTGAAAAGATAGAATTTATTTTGCTCAAAGAGACGGAGGAGACGGTA
>NW_007475445.1:0-310 GCF_000475195.1 Diaphorina citri
TCGACAGCTGTATTTCTGTGGAACCTGAAATTATTTTGATTGCTTGCTGTTCCAGTGTTTTGTCGTTTCGTGGGTTGGATAAGGAAACGGTTCGGTACTTGACATCATTGCGTATTATGAAAGCAATACCTCCTCCATTGCTCGTACGATCAGCTCTGAGAAATGTGTAATTAGAGTCAGACAGTTTGATATTGCCATCTAGTTTTGTTTCTTGAATGGCAGCAATGGATATGTCACGCAGTTCCATGAAGTCGAGAATTTCAACTAGCTTGTTCCTCAGACCATCACAATTGAACTGGAGCACATTGAA
>NW_007475446.1:0-310 GCF_000475195.1 Diaphorina citri
TCTAGACGTCAAACTGTCAGGGACAGTATTATAATTATAGGGAATAATTATATCTCTAGAATTCTAGGTGGTATGGGTTTATCAAAAACTCGGTAGTTGAGTCTTGATCTACTCGTGGGTTTTATAACATTTGTTTTGTATTTCGTCAAACTTTGGTTGTCGTTTACTTCATCCTTCGTTATAAAATTATAAACTTGTCATTCAATTAAAGAAAAAATTAAATGCTTTACTGTTACTCCGAGAACCTCATTCCCCTTCCTATGCTGTTAGCCCTGCTCTTTAATGTTCACACCAAACAATGCCATAGTCT
>NW_007475447.1:0-310 GCF_000475195.1 Diaphorina citri
ATTATTTATTATTTTTGACGATCTTTACGAAAAAAATACATTTGGACAGTTATATTTTTCATGAGAATCATCAATTTAATAGTGATGGGACTCGAGTGAGATTTCTCAACTTGATTATTTGCTACTCGATTATTTTTTATTTAATTGATTTGACACCATATAACTGATGGGACTCGAGTGAGATTTCTCAACTTGATTATTTGCTACTCGATTATTTTTTATTTAATTGATTTGACACCATATAACTTTGACATAAAATTTAATACTTAGGGTAGATGTCTGCATTATATTTTAATATTTTTGACGTACT
>NW_007475448.1:0-310 GCF_000475195.1 Diaphorina citri
AGGTGTAGATAATCCTGATGACTACTATTTGAGTTAGAATGCTGAAGATCAGTGTGATTATTTTTATTTTCTAAGAAGTCATCATAATTATCCACCCCTGGAGTAACATGCAGGGAATTTTCATTAAACCTGATTGAGGTGTGTTTAATTAAATTTGAATTTCTTCTATAAAAACCTCTTTCTGTTTGCACAACATAAGACCTTGGATAATTTTCCAGCTTTTCACAAATTTTTCCTTTTACCCATTTATTACATTCTCTCACTAATACATTTTCTCCCTTCACAAAGGGTTTTTCAAATTCAGTTGATC
>NW_007475449.1:0-310 GCF_000475195.1 Diaphorina citri
CTATTAGTTAAATAATGCCACACACTGCTACATGGGACCAGAAAGACCAGTCATTTGAGACCTCTTGGACCTCACTCCTACTGTCTGTTATAGCCGATCTTACCACTGAGAGTTAACACAGTGTCAAGGGTTTTCTTTGACGTCACCCATTTGATTTACACAGGGCAGTATTTCTTAAACTCACGTCACGTGAGGTGATGGTAGTGTGGCTGTGCTGAACGAAGTTACCTAAAATATTATGGGGAAACTTTGAACTACGTATACATCTTTCTGACTCCCCATGACTTGGTAGTGTGTAGAGTTTTTTGGT
>NW_007475450.1:0-310 GCF_000475195.1 Diaphorina citri
AGAAGAAGAAAGAAGAAGAAGAAGAAGAAAAAGAAAAAGAATAAGAATAGGAAGACGAAGAAGAAGAAGAAGAAAAAGAATAAGAAGACGAAGAAGAAGAGAAAGTAGTAGACAAAGGAAATGACGGCGAATAAGGATATAGGAGGAAGAGTATGAAGAAGGAAGACACAAATAGAAGGATAAGGTGTACTCATCATTACCAAGATAAACAAAGGGTAAGGTAAACAAACCGAAGTACCTATGTATCCTGTACCTAGCTAGGTACCTAATATCCGCGAAAAAACTTTGCCTGCTATGTACCTATCATATC
>NW_007475451.1:0-310 GCF_000475195.1 Diaphorina citri
GGTTCGTTCTCGGAACGGCTGGCTTTCTCCTATCCCGTCCTTCTTCTCTTCGATTTCGGGACGATAAGACAGTTTCCTTTATCTCAGGGGCCGATTCGGGGTGAGCCACGCCGCGGGTGAAATTTGTGAAACGTTTGGTCTACAATCTTCAGAACGGAAATTCTAATCTTCAGCTGCGGACGAGAAAATTTTCAACAACAAGTGTGAACCATGATTAGAGAAATTCATAAGAGAGCCGCACAAGATCGTTTCGCGATCTGCATGCCAACCTCACGTAATGGCCACCCCTGCTCTATATCATCACCCGAGT
>NW_007475452.1:0-310 GCF_000475195.1 Diaphorina citri
CGACCTGGTTAGATCTTTTGTAACTTATAGGTAGATCTCATGTACTTTCGTATTAGCTCAACCCATCTTTTAGGGCTGTTTGCCCCCACACCCAAGCCACAAAGAGGGCTTTTTGTGTTTGATCTCATCCACTTACTTAGTTTTTAATAAAATTGCTTCAATACCTAAGTGATTCCAAAACTTACCTTTTGATTTTCCACTCACAAAGTTCCTAAAACAAGACCTCCTGATGGGTATGCACCTAAAACAAATCCCTTGATGAATATTGGTCAACTTTTCAAGCTTTCTATTACTATCCAATTTTCCGCTC
>NW_007475453.1:0-310 GCF_000475195.1 Diaphorina citri
TTGTCAGTCGACTATCCATCTATTCAATCTTCGTAATAAAACAGGACAAAGTATTGTCCAATCCGTAATTAGATACAACTGGAATCTAATGATACAGAACAAATTAGACTGTTTACTCAGAAAAAGGTGGATAGGTATTAAGGAAAATTTAAGTATGAGCCTATAGGGGAATACCATCAACCATCAATGATTCTTCCGTTCTTTCCCAAGAACATGTCATGCCAAAGCAATGATCTCTTCCTTTTGAATCTTTGTTTCAAAGGAAAGTTGTGACTTCGTCATCTTTTCATATTTTGTGCTTCTGCATTTA
>NW_007475454.1:0-310 GCF_000475195.1 Diaphorina citri
TTTCCACAATGACCCTGATAACACAAGTGTGCAACAAAGTAACAAACAAAACCAACTGTGTTCCATGTCACATACACACAATAGTAGAGCATCCTGCCTCATAGACCAAGCAGAAAGGAATGTAGTTGTAGTCAGGCTTTCCAATCCAATGATTTTCCATGCTGATCAGTTGGACCAACACAAACCAATGGGAAATACAAGAACATAGCATCCACATTTGGAATGTAATGGATATGCTAGGAAAACTAGAAGGTCACAGGACCATTCTTGCAGATTCTATCACACACAGATGAATACCTATACATACTAA
>NW_007475455.1:0-310 GCF_000475195.1 Diaphorina citri
CAATGCTCACTCTATGATTTTACTCTCTGGTGTACAGTCACGTGTTGGTCCTGAAAATGCTTAGAGGCTGTTTAGGTACCTATAGTGTTCGAGCAAGCTCAGGCGAAGGCAGAGTTCTCATCAGATGGCCGAGGAGAGACGAGAAGCAGATTAGAAATATCCATCAATTGCAGATGAAAGTGACCGCTTAGACAGGTGATCGTCTGGAACATGGTGACTATTTTTGGGGTGGACTCACCCTCGTGGGGACAAAGAGGAGCTGGTTGAAGTCCCAGTGAAAAGTAGAGACATAAAAGCCTTTTTGAAAGAG
>NW_007475456.1:0-310 GCF_000475195.1 Diaphorina citri
CTCAAAAAAATTAATTAAAAAAAATCAGGTACCTATTTCTCGGGTTTTGAACCCGAAACTTTTTAACTGAGTATTACGCGTGTATGAAATCACCACCAGTGAATTCCTCAGATAAAAATACATGAGTTAACATATTTGGTTTAACTAAAATACTTAATGGGGACTTTTGAGACAAGAAAAACTGTTTTTACATGTATTTTTCCTATGGCGCACATTAAAAGTGGACACACTGTATACTGGTAAAGGTTTTCGTTTCATGGAGTTTTCTCTAAATGTTTACTTTGTGGACCATTGGCGTTGATCCAATTAC
>NW_007475457.1:0-310 GCF_000475195.1 Diaphorina citri
CTTTCCTTATCCTATTGAATGATGCTTAATTTGAGTGTTCTTGTTTTCATACCCTAACTTTTACAATATCTCTAACCGTTTAGTCGGTACAGCTGAAAGGCGCCAAAAAAACGGTCGATAACCGCCAAGAAGCGGTCAAAATGCCGCCAACCGCAGCTTCTATCTCAACCAAACGTTTCGTGTCGCATCCTTGTCACATTTGACAGCTACATACCAAATTTCAAGTCCTTACCTCTCACCGTTCTCGAGATATTTTGTTTACAGACAGACACACACACGGACCAATGGCTGAAACTTTGGATTTAGGCTC
>NW_007475458.1:0-310 GCF_000475195.1 Diaphorina citri
TAAGCGCTAGATTCACGATTTCACGCCCGGGGCGGATTTTATTCTAAATAGATAAGGTTCGTTCTCGGAACGGCTGGCCTTCTCTTATCATGTCTTCCTTCGATCTCCGATTTCGGGACGATAAGACCTCAGCATTTAGTCCCCTCTATGAAACCTCTTAAAAAAAGAAAAAAAAAAGAATCTTATTTTCATGGATTATTATTTGTATTTGTATTAACCCATTTTTATTTTTTGTTCTGAATCTCATCCACGTTTTAACCCGTTCCTGTCCCACAGGCCGCCAACGTGTTCACCAATCAGGTGATCGAAT
>NW_007475459.1:0-310 GCF_000475195.1 Diaphorina citri
CCGGGCGGGAATCGAACCCGCGGCCTAGCGCTTACAAGGCAGACGCGCTACCAACTAAGCTAACTAGGCTGGCTAAATTACCTTTTAAATTAGGAAAAAATTCATCCTACATGTCCGAGCTACCAAAGAGGGTCCGATGAGGGGTTTGATGTCTCAAATTCCATGCTCCTATTGAGATTAGAACCCGCGCCTTTTCGCTAAGATGCAACAAGCACTGTTGTTTAATCGGGGCATCTTTTTACTTTCCTTATCCTATAGGAAGGAAAGTAATGTAATCGGGTCAAATTTTCGATGGTCAGATTTTAGTGCC
>NW_007475460.1:0-310 GCF_000475195.1 Diaphorina citri
TAACTAAAGTTAACTACAAGGCAGACGCGCTAATGTGTTGAGTGGAAGAGGCTGGCTCCAAAGGGTTCGGAAATGACAGAACCTCGCAGACTTTTTCAATTAATCGCACTTTGCCAGTGAAATGAAATTACATGGAAAACAAGTAGATACATATAGGTAGTGGTAGTGGGTACATATACCTACTTTCAATAGAGAATACTAACTACATAGTAAAATAGGTTGAAGTTAGGTGGGTACCTACTTTGAAAGAGGTGGTAATAGTTTGAAATTACACAGTGTCACGTCAGATCTCCATAAATTTCATACCTAC
>NW_007475461.1:0-310 GCF_000475195.1 Diaphorina citri
CTTCTATACGTTCCTCTTTCCTCTTTTTTTTCCCTGGTCCTTTTTCTTCTGGTAGGTTTTCCTCTTTCTCACTATTCTTCAATTTCTTCTTCTTCTTCTTCTTCCTTATTCTCACTACTCTTCCTACTACTAATTTACTCTCTTCTTCCTTTATCTCAATTCTTTTACCTTTTTTCTCTTCACTTCTTCATCCTCTCTACCTAGTTGTCATTTTCTTGTTTAACGTCCACAACACAATCTTCTTAAGTCCCCTTACTCTTTATCTATTTTCCCTTCTACTTTTACCTCTCTCTTCTCTCTCTTCCCCCTT
>NW_007475462.1:0-310 GCF_000475195.1 Diaphorina citri
TCCCACTCTTTGCAAAATGGTGATGCGCTATTGTTCCTGGAACGCATATTTCAAATCCGGACTATCAAGAAATGGTGGGTCGCTCGATGTTGTTCCTAGAAAGCTCCTATGTCAAATCTGGACTATCAAAACCTGATGGGTTGGACAATATTGTTCCTGGAACGCTCATACGCATTTCAAATCGCTCTTTGAAATCTGGACTCTTAAAAATTGGTTGGGCGATGTTGTTCTCGGAACGCTCTTTCAAAATCTGGACCATTCACTGCAGCAACATGCTATTCAAAGTTTTTACCATAAACCAGCGGTTCTC
>NW_007475463.1:0-310 GCF_000475195.1 Diaphorina citri
CGAGTAGGCTAGGGTCGTTGGTCTATGGTCCATGGTACTCGGGTCTATGGTCGGGTACTCCGTTGTGCGAAAGGGAGGGCAGCTGCCCCCTTGACAAAGCTGTACCATGTTACATAATGTAACTTAATACACCTGCGCACGACTTGTACAGCAAGTCTTAGAGAGCTTCGCAGCAGATAAAAGAAGGCTAATGTTGAAATAAGTATAGATCTGTGACTGGGGTGAGTTGTATGTATGCATATGTACATATATAGGCCAAGAAAAATAGGTACCTAATTTTCGAAAGCTGATTTTTTTTTTTTTTTTTTTT
>NW_007475464.1:0-310 GCF_000475195.1 Diaphorina citri
GTGAGTTGGTATGAAAAACGGTGAGGATGAATTTTGCTTTAACCGTGAATCACAAACGTTGACCTGGAAAGGGTTAATGTTCGAATTAATCGCGAAGATTTTTTTTCAGCCCAGTTAGCTTGGAGGGTATAGTAGCACGTCTGCTTTGTAGGCCGCAGATTTGAATCCCCACAACCTTATCCCAAACAGATAAGGTTCATACTCGGAACAGCTGGTTTTGTACTATCTTGTCTTCCTTTTCCCGATTTAGGATAAAAAAAAAGTATCATTACAAAAAGGAACCATAAAACCTCCGATGTTACAGTTCCCT
>NW_007475465.1:0-310 GCF_000475195.1 Diaphorina citri
TATTTTACATTAATATCAATACCTAATGATATAAATGTTATTTTTAGCGTTCGTTCGAACGGTCGATCAAAATCCCAGGAGGGCGAGAAGATTTTTGATATCATAGTAGGCAGTCCATTTTTTGTCGGTCTAAATTTTCCAAAGGCCCTTAATTAGGCCTTTGGAAAATCTCACAAATGCAATATTAAGAGGTAATAAAAACTGGTATCGATACCAAATGAACACCTGCAATAAAAATCTGGTGTGAACATCACACAACTTTCCTTATCCTGTTGAATGATGCTTATTTGAGTGTTCTTTTACCCTAACT
>NW_007475466.1:0-310 GCF_000475195.1 Diaphorina citri
GATTTCAATAAGGGGTGAGGTCTCCAAATTTTTGGAGTCCGGCCCACAGTAGGGAAGCAAAAGAAAGTCCGAGGGGAAACTCAGGCCCCTTTCTAAATACGTTCCTGCTCCTGTTTACTCACAAGTGTCTTGACCACTACATCACCGAGACATTGGATCTCAAAGTCCCTAAATCAGCATTCTCTCCTCTAACTAACCTCAGTGATGGAGTGGTTATAGCACGGTGTGGACTTCGACTCTGCAGGTTGGTGGTTCGAGTCCAAGTCAAGTCATAAAATTTAGAGTAGAGTACAAGGAACGTCATTTGTGA
>NW_007475467.1:0-310 GCF_000475195.1 Diaphorina citri
CGGAAACGTTCCAATTCATAGGAGACAGATCACACGCTTTAGTTAATACCATATTAAGCCCGATGCACACTACACAAAATGCCTCTCAACTTGGTCTTACAATCTGGTTTTCGACAAATCGTTGCGAGTAGCGATATTAAATTTGCACATTGGGCAATCGCGAGCTGCTAGGTTTTCCCGGATCGACTCAAGCTGGGTAAGTATATGGAATTTAAATTGAGGATAGATAGGCGGGTAGTTTGTCACCGAAGGTAAGGTAAAACCCCCCATAAGAAGACCTGAAAGTGTATTAAAAATGACTGTACATTTG
>NW_007475468.1:0-310 GCF_000475195.1 Diaphorina citri
GCCAGCCATCCCAGGAACGAACCTGATTTGTTCAGACGTAGGTAATTGGGTATACGAAACTCTAAGCGTACAAATTGTCACTGTGACAACTGTCTATGTACAATTGTAGGTACATTTATTACCTACATACAGCACAGATATAGGACAATCAGGTACGGAATACAGTTGAAACTTTCCTATTGAAACCATTTACGTGCCACAGGTCTAAGTAGTTAGTTACATACAATAGGTACTTACAATGTTTCCACAGTGCATAAGGAAAACATAAATTCCTCACAAAGCCTACAAAACAGGCGCGATAAAGAATAAG
>NW_007475469.1:0-310 GCF_000475195.1 Diaphorina citri
TTTACTCATACTTTTTCCCTACCAATAAGTTTTCCTTGTAACTAATTTATCTAATATCCTTGTTACATGGTACAATTGGTACACTAGGTACACATACAAGTGTTTCAGTGCACTAAAGAACTTACTGAGAAGAAGGACAAGGCACCAAAAGTGTAATCGGGCTGAAAATCGAATGAGCAAAATAGAAATTACTTAATCTACCTTTGGGATGTCCAGACTTCCAGCAGTGTAATGTAATAAGCTAATAAGTACCAAGTACCTAATAGATACCTAATAAATCTTATATTATAAAATTCATAGCATATATGTA
>NW_007475470.1:0-310 GCF_000475195.1 Diaphorina citri
GGAGTGAACAAATGGCCTGGTCTGAAACTAGGTACCTAATAAAAGAAAAAATAAAAAAAAGTCCCTTCTTGGCCTTCAAGATACATAAATGTACGAGTACAACGTTTGAAATCAATCAACCCAGCAAAAGTAACTCGAAAGTTCATTACAAACAAACAGACTTCTCAAGTTGAATGAAAGCATGTAAAAACAAAATTCGTGATGAAAAATAATACAAAAAAGTAATAAAGTGAGTGAATCAGCTCAGATTGTCAGAAAGATAGTGAGTGTCTCGGAACTGTCTTCGCAATCAAGACACATTCTTTTAAAT
>NW_007475471.1:0-310 GCF_000475195.1 Diaphorina citri
TTTTTTTAATTTACCCCTATTTTCTACCAAATACATAAGACCTTGTTTAGACTGCGGGGGTAAAGGGACTTTTCAGTCTCATTCTGGCAGTAAAAACAGGGTATATTCTATTCTAATATGATTCCATTGTTGTGTTCCAGGTCTTGTGTATCGGGATTGCAAGCCGGAAAACATTCTCCTAGACGACTATGGTCATGTGAGGATCTCAGATCTGGGATTAGCGGTAGAAATACCAGAAGGAGAGTCAGTGCGAGGCAGAGTGGGTACTGTGGGCTATATGGGTAAGTTCGATTCTCACCATCGACAAAAA
>NW_007475472.1:0-310 GCF_000475195.1 Diaphorina citri
ACATGGTTGGTGTAGGTGGGTACTTAACTTGAGTCTGTTATAATGTTTGTTTTACATTCTTTCTACAATAGGTATGTAGTACCTGTGTACGTACCTAATTTCTTTTTCTTCCTGTTTACTGCACCTTTTTCCTATTTTCTTTGGGGTTGGCGTTACCCTCATTTATCCTACTCCGTAACTCCACCATATCCTAGCTCCTATCTAACGCCTCCTCCCTTCTCCATCCCTTTTAATTCAATGGAGGAGTTGCAAGTGGGTAAAAATTATAAATAAATGGTCGATTCCTATGTAAAAAGTTGGGAAAAATCCA
>NW_007475473.1:0-310 GCF_000475195.1 Diaphorina citri
TTCCGACATTTTTGCACGGAAGTATATTTTATATTTACAGACAGAATACGTCGTAAACTTCCTTAAATGAGTCAAATTGTCAATAAGATTTTTCCTCGAGGAAAGTTTGGATCGAAGTCCCTCACACCTGTATCCCCCTTACTTTGGCACGAGAAAGTTTTTCCTTGTTGAAAAACTCGTAAACGTGAGATTTTAGGATGTGTTATTTGAAAAGATGATGAGGAAGATGGGTTGATGATGTGTCTTACCTTATACGCCATGAATACAGAGTGTCTAAGAGAAGATTTGAGCTGGGGAGGGGCGATTTATG
>NW_007475474.1:0-310 GCF_000475195.1 Diaphorina citri
TGTACATTTGAGACAAATAACAACAAGTGGGAGAAGAAGAAGAAGAGAGAGAAAGAAAGAGAAGAGGAAGAAGAAGAAAAAGAAGAACAAGATGAAGAAGAAATCATAGAAAGAACTTTATTTAAATGTACACCTTATTTTTATTATTTGCAAGTATTTTATCTTCAGTTCTAAATTATATTTACGATTATGGATAGTTCCGCAGCTTCAGCAAAGGCATGGATTCAGCAGAGGGGAGTCTAAACCAAGGTGGTGTGATGGTGCCGTACTAAATCATAGGAAATCCAATAAGGTGTGCCATTGAAATCCG
>NW_007475475.1:0-310 GCF_000475195.1 Diaphorina citri
CAGCGGGACTAGAACCCACAGTCTCCTAATTATATTCCACAGACCAGACTTAACCTTTGACCCGGCGAAAGTTAGACAGAGGGGAAATCAATCTAAGTACCAAACACCTATAGTCATGTGTAGGTATTGTAGATAGGTAGGTACGTACCTATCTACTTCATATCCGGATTTCAGAAGATTTTAAAACTGCCTATAATAGGTCATCAGGTCAGCTCCCATGGCGTAGTGGTCACTGCGCTCGCCTTGCACGCGGGAGACCCGGGTCCGATTCCTGGCGGGGTCTAAAAAATTGTATCATGCAAATGATTGA
>NW_007475476.1:0-310 GCF_000475195.1 Diaphorina citri
GCTTATGCCATGGGAATTTGGATAACATGTCCTTCAGTGCAAAATTGTTTTAACTCAATTAGTAGACAACCAGCAAAACATAACAGACAAACAGAACTAGCAAAATATAATATCTAGGTACACATGAGAAAAATGGAATTGCAAATTCATTCACAATCCATACATAACCCAAGTAATTATCTAGGTAGGTATACAGTCTGACCAAATGGCCAAGGTTTTAAAGTTCTTGTGACTATTTCGACGAACTTTCCCCCCTAAATTCCGACGTCCAAGGGTTACCTGTAATAATTTTCCCTATTATTGTATAATA
>NW_007475477.1:0-310 GCF_000475195.1 Diaphorina citri
TTGTTAGTATGTCTGTATGTAATTTTGTCCGAAAGATCCTGCTTTATTGCTGAAATTACTTCTTTTTGCCCAATTAAAAATCATTTGGGACAAGGACTCTGTTATAGTTTCTCTCTGTAAATAACAGACGATTATTGGTTAGGTTTATATGTATTAGACATCTTATGTATTAACATTATTGCTTGTTGCAACAAGTATCCATAAACATATAAACGGTAAGCAATAATGTCAGACAGACTCATTACAAACTCCTCAAAAACTTTAGTCTCTTTTACGAGGAATGTTTTTCGCCTCCCAACAGGAGATGCTT
>NW_007475478.1:0-310 GCF_000475195.1 Diaphorina citri
AAAAAAAAAAAAAAAAAAAAAAAAAAAAAATGCTGTGAACATCATACAACTTTCCGTATTCGTAAATTGGGTCAATTTTGCGATTGTCTTCTTCTTCTGCTATAATTAGGTGGTGCTCGTCAACATCTGGGTTATACGTACAAATTTTGCAAATGTTCCTTCATTGTTGCATACTTTCTCGTGATGAGTTTTGCTTTGGTGGGATCCCTTACTGACATTTATAAAAAGTACCATTATCTACCCATTGGTATTGATATAAGTAAGGCCATCATGCATCGGCTAAAATAAACACCCTTTGTCATTGCGACCT
>NW_007475479.1:0-310 GCF_000475195.1 Diaphorina citri
TTTCTTTTTCTAGTCATATTTCTAGTCTCACAATGAAATGTTACAAGCTTTTGGGCTTCATCTACAGGACCTCGAAAGGACTCAGCTCTGAGGCATTTGTTCTTCTTTATTTGGCTCTGATTCGCTCTTTGCTTGAATATGGATGTATTGTTTGGTCACCTCACTACGGTGTCCACAGTGAATCTCTCCAAAGAGTTCAAAATAAGTTTTTGAGATATTTATCTTTCCGTTATCATACTAACAATTTCACTTTAACTGATTTGGCTGATCGACGAGTGAATGCCGATATTTTGTTTTTTAAAAAACTTTT
>NW_007475480.1:0-310 GCF_000475195.1 Diaphorina citri
AATGGAGAGGTGAGTCACTTACCAACATCAGCTGAATATCACGCCTCTCAGGCAACACATCTTGCACCTTGCAGTTAGACACATCTTTACAATTATTATTCTTCTCAGAAGATTCAAAAGAAAAAGAAATCTAAATTCTAAATGGAGAAGTTTATTTCCCAAGCTCCCATTCAAATTCAAACGAGATGAATGAAAAAAGAAAACCTTGGGAAACACCTCCAAAAACTCATCAAATGGCTGGCTTCACACAAGCACGATTCTTTTCATGTGATCATCCGTCGGATCATAAATTGATCAGCCAATGAATTCA
>NW_007475481.1:0-310 GCF_000475195.1 Diaphorina citri
TTCACATTTTGTTCCTGTGGTAGGAACTTAGGATTCCTGTCATTTTAATATCACATTATTGAACATGCAGCATTACAGATTACAGCACACTCATTTACGTCATAGCTCCCCCATACCTCTCATCTTTGACGAAAATATTTGTATATCCTTTGTACTTTCCCATACTCACTCATTGTATCATTGTTGAAAGTTTTCCCCCAGCACAAAACTCTCGTGTGGAAACAATGGTCGCTCAGTCGTTCAGTCAAGTTTGAAGTTTATCTTACTGTCAGCTAAAGCTTGAACACAATACCGAGTAAAGTTTCCCGTT
>NW_007475482.1:0-310 GCF_000475195.1 Diaphorina citri
CTCTCTCCTGTACTACCCTCATTCTCTCTTCGATTTCGGGACGAAATCTCAATTGATTTTGACACTCTAGACCAAAAAATTAGAGACGGAGGAAACATTTTTTGCTGATGGAAACATTCAAACCAGGATTTAATTAAGTCTCACAAACCGGACTCAATACTGTTATTGCTATGGTTTTACCTTAATAGAAATCACCCTGTATTAGTGAATATTGATAGAGACTAGGACGTTCGCCTTGACTACCATACATTGAGGAATAGACTGTATCATTCCGAGACCTCTTTCTAGATTTACGTACCTATGCACATTA
>NW_007475483.1:0-310 GCF_000475195.1 Diaphorina citri
AAAAGAAATGGAGGAGGAGGAAATGAGGAAGAAAAGAAAGTAAAGAAACTTATCTTGAAACATGCTGTACCGTATCTTTACCACAGAAATATTTCGTTATACCTACTTGTTTTGTTACATGTTTTTAAGCCCAACTTTTCTTCTCGATTTTTCATCCGAAACCAAAAGTTTTCTCTTTGTGGCGAAGGAAAGAAAGACGGCGTAGAAAGAGGCGTGGAGATTTTTAGGGGGGTTGTAAGAACCGTGAGAGATTTATTGAATTCAAGCATACGAAAGAGATTTATACCGAGGACTAAATAGCCAAACCAAA
>NW_007475484.1:0-310 GCF_000475195.1 Diaphorina citri
TATGATGGTTGTAGTTTTGACATCTCCACCAATATTGACTGAATGTTTTCCTGTTTTTTGGTCTCCACCAAAAAAGCTTAGGTACTTAATGGATACTACTTTCTTCTCCGTCTTCTTTTTTTCTTCTTCTTTTTTTCTTCTTCTTCTTCTTCTTCTTCTTCTCCTTTTTCAATTTAATTTCCCCTCCTTTCCGACGTTTTTAATTTTTTTTTTTCGGAATGGCGAAATCTAAGTACTAAGCAGTCTGGACAGCCGAGAGGTGTGTGTAAAGAACGAAAAGTTCTAACTAGCTTGCATTATATTTAACAAT
>NW_007475485.1:0-310 GCF_000475195.1 Diaphorina citri
GAACTTATGTAATTTGTGCATCAAATATCTTACAGAGCATTGTATGTCTATTGGAGATAAGTATGCAACCTTGTACTGCACAAGTGCAATGTGCATGTAACAGTTCTCTTTGCTAACTCAACTCTGATTTATTTGAAAACTTACAGCTTGTGTAGTTGTTTCACATCTCGTAAACCTCAGACTTGTGTTGAAACCAGAGATCTAGAACTTGTACAGAACTCAGTCTCAGTGGGGAAGTGTTGCAACTTGCAACTAGCTCATGGAATGGAAAGAGGGTTGCTTTAGGGAAATTCTAATATGGTTTCCAGCA
>NW_007475486.1:0-310 GCF_000475195.1 Diaphorina citri
CTTCTCTCTTCGATTTCGGGACGATAAGACCATAGCAGTTACAGTTCCCTCTGTCAAACCTCTTAAAAAAAAAATCTTAAAATAATATCAGATCTCCTTCAGGAGAAACAAGTCAAGAATTTAGGGAATCAACTGATTTGTGTTCTCTTTTCTACAATCCTCATGGAATTTTCCCCCTTTTTCCCTAAACTCGTACATCTAGGACCTAGGATGTGGGATATAAGGATGAATCGGTGTTATTCTAAAACAATCGTGCTCTCCTTTGAGTTTTTTGGGTCATGTAGAGGAGTTTTTTTTTTTTTTTTTTTTT
>NW_007475487.1:0-310 GCF_000475195.1 Diaphorina citri
AACCAAGTCATATCATTGGTCTTTATGTACCCAATGTATGATTCATAGTTCACACTCTGACAAAAATGACTTTATCAGGGAATTACTCGTATTATCAGCATTATCAGCAAAGATAAGCTGTGTTCAGAATTTCAGATCACCAGGAACTGGTTGAAGAAGGAAGAATTTTTTATCTCTTAGTAATTATTATGAGTGTATTCAGTAGAGAGCTTAGTATTCAGTAAATTTCCCTTTGCTAAAGGAATAGCAAAGGTTGAGTGCGAAGGGCATCCACTCGTAAAATTTGTAGCCCAAAGCAATTACCCTAGTT
>NW_007475488.1:0-310 GCF_000475195.1 Diaphorina citri
TAGCCGCGCCAATCCAAGTTTATCCGTAGACTTTTTTCATCACAATCACTTTTTCTTATCTTTCCTCCTCCTCCTCCTTCTTCTTCATTCTTTCTTCCTATACGTCTTTTTTTTTCCTTTTCCTTCTTCATCATCTTCTTACAAACTTTTCCTTCTCAGTTCCCTAAGTTCCTTTCCGAGAGTTGACAAGACAGATGACGTCACTGAGGCATATCCTTACCAAGTTCTTACCCCTATATACTATACTATGTAATATAATGTGAGTAAATATGTTTAATTGTATATACGTATACTATGTATATTATATACC
>NW_007475489.1:0-310 GCF_000475195.1 Diaphorina citri
TAGTTTGTAATATCTGGTGGTAGCGGTCACACTGTAGTTTTCAGTATCTAGCTAGGCTGGAGATACAGTGGGCATAAGCATTCCCCAAGTATTAAGCCCTAACATGAAATGGGGTATTATAGGGCCCCAAAATGAACTGGGTTATTTTAAGGCCCCACTGACATTAAAAGGGGTATAACGATCTCACATGAAATGGGGATATTTCAGGGTCACAACTATTATGCCTTATCGTCTTACCTTTGTCCTATAAGAAGATAATGCAATGTGATTGCTCAATTTATCCGTCCATAGTGTCAAGTGCCTCCTGAAA
>NW_007475490.1:0-310 GCF_000475195.1 Diaphorina citri
AGACCTTGTTTACACTGCGAGAGTAAAGGGACTTTTCAGTCCTATGCTGGTAGTATAAACAAGGTATATTCTATTCTAGTTAATTTATTTTTTAAAAGCAGTGAGCAGATAATTATACCTACTTCTCTTGCTCTCCTTTTTCAGTTTTAGTATTATATAGCTATATATATTTTTTTTCTAATTTAAGCAAGGGTCTATTTAAATAAATTGTAATTTATTTTTGAAAATATTCTACCAAATACATGAGACCTTGCTTAGACTGCGGGAGTAAAGGGACTTTTCAGTCTCATTCTGGCAGTATAAGCAGGGT
>NW_007475491.1:0-310 GCF_000475195.1 Diaphorina citri
TAAAGTAGGGGAAGTGGAATGAAAAACACGCGTCGGGTTCGCATCGCACCCACGTCGGAATGAAAAACAGACCTTATGCAGCTAATAGGGAGCGCGCAGCGCGACCGTAATTCAGCCAGTATAATATATATCTTGTTTTATAGTTCGGCGCATCCCTCTCTGACAGGTTGAAGACATAAGAGAACTTTTTTTTTTTATTTAGGCGTATTTTTTTCTTGTGGAAGCTATCTTTTGTGCTGTCCACGACTTCCCCTCTTCTGGAGCCCTTACAAAAAAAACTTGGGAAAAATACGGCTTTCCTTTATTGTTA
>NW_007475492.1:0-310 GCF_000475195.1 Diaphorina citri
TTTGGTACTCGAACAAGATTAGATAAGGAATCTTGAAAGAGCCGTACACCGAACCCATTCCATTGCACCACACTCCGTGCGTATACTAGATTGCCAGGTGATATTTGTAGTCCGTCAGTCCTCATGTTGGGTACGGAAGGTTATTAGGATATTAGGTTTCACTCTCTTCGGTGAGGTACACGTACATTGAGGTTTGCGCGTTGGAATATGACGTACCTAATGATAATGACAACTTTAATGTTTGCGCACTTGTAGAATTTTAAATGTTGATTCTAACACTTTTTATGGCTCTAAATATGACTTTATTTAT
>NW_007475493.1:0-310 GCF_000475195.1 Diaphorina citri
TAAGAGAATATGCCAAACAGGAAAACAAATTACACAGTTTGAACGAAATACGGCCCTGACTTGTAAGTTCTAGTGGATATATGTAGTGGATCGTAAAAAGTAAAGTCAATATTGGCCGCAAACATAGCTTAATTGATTTGTTGTTGGAAAAGATACACTTAATAGGTCGAAGTGAATGCCAGAGAGCACTACGTCATGGCTTGATTGGGTAAAGAGAGTATAAGTACCTACTTGGTGTCTAATCTTTTATTCAGACTTAATGAAGATAAGGAACACCCATAAAGTAGGGATACTATTCCCATAACAAAAG
>NW_007475494.1:0-310 GCF_000475195.1 Diaphorina citri
TTGACTTGAACTGGAACCACTAACCTCCAGATCAAAAGTCCAAAATGTCAACCATTTATACAAATAAAGTCTTCTTCTTCTACATCTTTTCCCACTCAAGTGGGGTCGACGTTTTTTGCCAGCCTCTTCCAGTCAGCCCTGTTGTGCACTTCATCCCCCGTTAGGTTCTTTTCCTGCAAGTCTTTAATTATGCAGTTTTTCCACCTCTTCTTTGGTCTACCCCTTCCCCTTTTTCCATCTACTATCATCCTCTCAACTCTCTTTGAGTGGAAGGTAACATTTTCTATTTTCAACTCATGTAGATACTATG
>NW_007475495.1:0-310 GCF_000475195.1 Diaphorina citri
CGAATGGTGAAACTTTTAGAACTGTCCGACTTAATGTAATAGAAAGTCGTGTGATGTTCACACCAGATTTTTTTTTTAATTTTTCTCTCTCCCTTTCTTTCTCTCTTTCTCACTCATCCATCACGTCTCGCAACCAAACAACAATATCTCCACATGAACATTTTCAAGACACTGTGGGGGTAAAAACGCTGAAACTGTGTCAAAGTCATTATTAAGACAACAAACCAAAGTATACGAGTATGTGTAGAAGATGCACATGGCCCCGGTTTTCGAAAAAGAAGAACTTTAAGGGATTATTAATAATGGTGCT
>NW_007475496.1:0-310 GCF_000475195.1 Diaphorina citri
TCATCTCCTCTCCCAAACCTTACCAGTTCTTTTATCAGAAAGGAATAATCTACAACATATAATAATAATAATAATAATAATAATAATAATGGTGCTTATTTATACTGCTCGCATATAAACAATAATATGCCTGTCATTCGAGACGTTTGGTTCAAATGACAGGATTCATTAGCTGCATTACTATACAGCCAAAACACGCTTGCAAAGGGTGGACGGATTTGTATCCTCCCACATCCTTGGTGAATCACAAAGGTAACCGGAATTTGGGAATTGTGATACCCTTAAAAAAAAAAAAAAAAAAAAAAAAAAA
>NW_007475497.1:0-310 GCF_000475195.1 Diaphorina citri
GCTTGTCTATGTCCCACATACACGGTTCGAATCTCGATAGAGCCACACATTATCTTCAGTAACCAGGGTGATGGGTCTATGCTGAATCGTAAGAGATGAATGTGCAGCATACGATTCCTGTGGAGGGACGAAAAAATTAGTTGGTTATTTACTCAATATGTACTTAATAAATAATTACTTATTGTAGTTGTTAAGGTAGAAACACACTATCATCACGTTACGTCACGTGATGGTAGTGTGGCTGTCCTGAAAGAAATTACCTACTTACAATATTATGGGAAAACTTTGAACTACATCTTTCTGACTCCCC
>NW_007475498.1:0-310 GCF_000475195.1 Diaphorina citri
ATAAAATACAAAAAATGGACGAAATGGAAAAATTTTCACTTTTTTCCAACATTGCCACAAAATAAAATACGCGTATTGATTACTGAACTAGTGCTAGTGCCACCGAATAGGGATGTTGCGATATATCGAAAACCGATATATATCGATATATTTTTCGTCGATATATCGATATATATCGATATATTTTTTTGGCGATATATCGACAACTATCCGGCGATATATCGGTCACCCGTCCCGTCCCAGTTTTATCCACGCTGGACGTTTCTCAACTTCAAATACTTCAATGACAATTCCGTGCAAATTTAAATTT
>NW_007475499.1:0-310 GCF_000475195.1 Diaphorina citri
GGGTTTGAAATCTTCTGGGGTACACAGTTTGGATGGCGTAGTACCGGTGGTGGGGTTTCTCGCGGCGACATCAACTATTTCATTCCCTTTGATACCACAGTGGGACGGGCACCACATAAAAGTGATGTCCTTCTTGCAAAGTTTGAGGTAGCTCCAAGTAGAGTACACTTTGGTAATCAAAGGGTTGGTGAAGCGAACATTAGAGAGGGCGGCAAGTGAACTTCGGGAATCGGTTACAATCAGGAATTTACCAGACGGGCTATCTAGAATGGCCTCCAGACATAGGAATATGGCGATCAACTCAGCGGAG
>NW_007475500.1:0-310 GCF_000475195.1 Diaphorina citri
AAATCTTGAACTCTGACGTCACGGCATACGCTCCCGGTAAGAGGGGAGAACTAGAAAATTTGGAATTCATTTAGTTCATTCAACTAGTAAATTTAACGTAAGGAACGTACATTAGGATGATAAACACCCTGTATATGTTGAGATTGTGTGTGTATGACGTTACGTCAAACTTGTGACAACGCGATCACGTATTTGATGGTGGAAACACACAGAGTGTATGTAGGGAGGAAGAGGAAAAGAAGAAAGATGAGGAAAGGGAGGAAAGAATGGGAGGAGGGGAGGGAGAGGAAAGAATAACATCTGTCACTTG
>NW_007475501.1:0-310 GCF_000475195.1 Diaphorina citri
GCGTTTAGTTCAATAATCGATATATTTTTTCGAAAATTAAAATCTCAACTTTTTTTCTTCTTCTACAAAAGTAGGAAGTAAAAATATATCAATAAACACATATTAAGACTAGAATACAAAAAATTGATATTTTATGCTTAGTATTTGTGCTCTACATAATAATTGTGTTTTATGAACTCTTTTACTTGAATACTTGAAGCTACATATTGTTGATATATTATTTTTTAGGTACTTTTTTATTATTTTATTTTAAACGCGTAGAAAGATTAGGTAAAAGATTTATTAATTTGAAAGACTTTATTTATAAATA
>NW_007475502.1:0-310 GCF_000475195.1 Diaphorina citri
AAGCATTTCTATTGCAATCAGCGTGTTTCGAACTTCCTTTATCAGCGAAGAAAAAAAAAAGTGGTTGAGCCCCATTAATAAGAACATACAAAATACTCGTAATACACTATAATACAAAGGCTAGCTGAGTATTACAAGCCTACAACGTGTTGAGTCATTCATGCTGGGGATTACTAATTCTAATTCCGTACACTCATAGCCCATAAGCCACGTGGTGAAATAACAAACATGCATGCTATGACTAAAATCCGGGGTGCAAAATCATGGGGCTCAGGGGCGTTCATAGAGAACCGGCCCCTGGGCCAGGGCC
>NW_007475503.1:0-310 GCF_000475195.1 Diaphorina citri
TCGTGTACAGAGTTGTGTTTCAGATGGTACATGTTTTAGCATGAAGTGCATCACATGTTTTATTGCAACACGTGTATACAGGAACGTTTCACTTCAAATCTTCATGGTGTTTGGAGTTGGATATTTGCAAAAACACTTCAATTTGTTTCTCGCTGTTCATTTGTTACTGCAATTTAGAAGAATTTTCTTATTCGTCTTCTTTCTCATCTTCTTCTACTCGCGTTTGTTCTAGTCTTCGTTCCAGGCTCTGGGGACTTGCATCATCTGAATGCAAATTTCGAATACCGTCACTTGTAAATGAGCTCCTCAG
>NW_007475504.1:0-310 GCF_000475195.1 Diaphorina citri
AGAGAGAGAGGAAAATATTGGTACATTATGGAAATTCGATCTTCTTGTAATATTAATATTATAATAACTACATACCCACCCTCCTTTTTTTCTCTCTCTCACACACACTATTTTCTATTATTATTCTCTCCTTTCCTCCATCTCTCTCTTCCTCTCTCTTCTAGTCCATTCTATTCTACTCTATTATTATTCTACTCTATTTCCCAAAATGGTTTGCTCCCATTGTACTGACATTTGGGGAAGCAGCATAGAGCCTTGATGTGAATCTTATAGACTTTTAGGAATACAAATAATAGACTACCTACATTAT
>NW_007475505.1:0-310 GCF_000475195.1 Diaphorina citri
ATACCTCGGCTGGGATTGAACCCACGCCCTCCTGTTTATCAGGCGAGCGCCTTGACCACTACACCACCGAGGTAGGTTGAGGTAGGACAACTACACCTCTTACAAGTACACCAAAGTAAGAGGTAGGACCACTACACCATTAGAACTTGGAAGGAGGACCATTTTTACTTTCGTTATCCTATGGGAAGGAAAGTAATGTAGGTAATCGGGTGGAATTTTCGATGGACAGTTGTTATCATAGGCGGTTCTTGCCTAAATTTTTGGGGGGGCTTGATTTTGAAGGTACACCTTCAAAATTTTGATTTAGCTT
>NW_007475506.1:0-310 GCF_000475195.1 Diaphorina citri
CCAGCTGGTTGACAGGGTCTGGCTTGGTGCGAGGTGCCAGCACCAGTCGCGGTCGACCAGTAGTGTCAGCTGAAAAGAGAAAGAAGTTGTTTGTTAGAGGGAATTGTGACAAAAGAGTTATCATCCCAAAATCAAAGAAAGAAGGACAGTTGGTCCAGGGGTAACGCGTTTGCTTGCCATGCAGAATGTCCCGGGTTCGAATCCCACCATTGACAAAATTTGTACTCGTTTTTCAATTGCAAATAATATTTCAATGGGTTACTTTCTGGTCCAT
This sequence comes from Diaphorina citri, assembly GCF_000475195.1. Classification (NCBI taxonomy): domain Eukaryota; kingdom Metazoa; phylum Arthropoda; class Insecta; order Hemiptera; family Psyllidae; genus Diaphorina; species Diaphorina citri. The sequence continues at coordinate 275 of NW_007475506.1, forward strand.
TCAAAGAAAAACCTTAGGTATCTATTTAGATTTACG
>NW_007475507.1:0-310 GCF_000475195.1 Diaphorina citri
AGGATAGGAGAAAGCAAGCCGTTCTGAGAACGAACCTTATCTGTTTAGGAATCCACCCCGGGCAGGAGTCGAACCTACAATCTAGCGCTTACAAGTCGCTTAAATAATGCTAAATAGAATCTCACCTCTACAAACGTGTGCAGACAAAGGATGAACATTTTGAAGCCTTCCAATTTCACAGGCTTCAGTGAGCGATTTGTTATAATACGTACAGATCGCTTGAAAGAGCTATCTCCAGTGTACCAGGGTGATTCGTATATGGAATTCACGATGATGTGTTGCTGAAACAAGGACGAATTGTAAAAAAAAA
>NW_007475508.1:0-310 GCF_000475195.1 Diaphorina citri
AAAAGATGAATGTTTGCTATTGTGATACCTGTAATAATTTGACTACCTATCTGATGGCTCGTTATCGTATTGTTGGTGTCTACTATCTATTCTTGATCTGAGTTTTGCACGATATTCGTTGCATCAGAACAATGTTTGCCTTCACCAATTGTTTCAGAGAGTTCACTGCAACGTTCATGATAATGGGTTAGCATTAGCAGACTTGTGACTTAGTGACTTATCCTAGCGTTGACCCACTACAGGTTTGCAAGTTCGCTCGTGACGTGTTCAAGGAATATCAAATTTCTGTTGTTGTTTCTTGCAATTTGTT
>NW_007475509.1:0-310 GCF_000475195.1 Diaphorina citri
CAAGTAAACATACTACACAGTACAGGGTGTTTCAAATATCCAAGCTATTACAGAGTTGTCTATCTAGGAATTTGAGCTTGTTGAAATTTATTTGGATTCTTCTGCCTTGACTTTGAAACACTTCATTGACAAAATGGAAGATGTTATTGATTAATTCTATACCTACTCTTTTTTTTTTGTACCTAGTGAGAGTGATTTAAAACCAATTCACGGTAGCTTTTCTGAAAAGTGCGATATAGTGGGTGGCCCAACGTCAAAAAAGCTGCATTTCGTCAGGAAAGCACCAAATTTGGCATGGACCTTCATTTGG
>NW_007475510.1:0-310 GCF_000475195.1 Diaphorina citri
ATATTTCACTAATGGGAGAATTTTTTTGATGATTAAAAAAGGAGTTTTAAATGATCCAAACAGGAGCTTTTAAAAAAAAAACTCCTCTTTTTGGATTATTAAAAACTTCTTTTTGGTAATTAAAAAATCCTTTTTGGACTATTAAAAATTTCTTTTTGGATCATTAAAAAATCCTTTTGGGATCACTAAAAACTTCTTTTTGGGTCATTAAAAACTCCTTTTTGGATCATTAAAAAAAACTTCTTTCTGGATCATTAAAAACTTCTTTTTGGATGATTGAAAATTCTCAAATTAGTGAAATCTCTCATTA
>NW_007475511.1:0-310 GCF_000475195.1 Diaphorina citri
CAGTACTGAGGGAACGAATTACTGGTGCTTTTGTCCTACTAACTGAAAGTCAATTTACCTATAATCTGAGTGTGGACAGGCCTGAGCAAGACACACCATTACTGCACCTTCATCTTGTCCCACCTGTACGGTAGCTGTCAAGCCTACAACACTGGGAGGCACTAGACTTCTATGATCTGGAACAAAAAATAAGCACATTGCATACCTATGAGAAACAGGTAGAGAACAGTGAATGGAAGAACAGTGTGAGAGAATTGAAGAGTTGGAAAAGTATAGTAAAACGGAAGAAATGTACAAAGTAGTGAAGAAC
>NW_007475512.1:0-310 GCF_000475195.1 Diaphorina citri
GCAGACAAATCCTATCGTGTGTACCAAGCTTTACTTTTGCTTTTTAAGTCTTTTTGTTTCACGAATTCATACATATTGATGTATTGTGTGAGAACACAACATTCCCGAGCTTACAATATTCTCGAAATCCTACGACATCGTGTTCTTGTCATGCATCTTTCTCATGAGAATCTGAGTAGGAATAATAATGGTGTGAGCATCTTCCTTCAGATGTGACATTGCTAGCCTCCGTAATGGCTAAGAAGAAAAAGAAGTAGGTATCTGTGAAACAGCAATGATCTTCAAATTCAGTTTTTGAAGGTCATGAGTT
>NW_007475513.1:0-310 GCF_000475195.1 Diaphorina citri
GAAGGAACCAGTCTTTCCGAGAAGGAACCAGTCTTTCTGAGAAGGAACCAGCCTTTCCGAGAAGGAACCAGCCTTTCCGAGAAGGAACCAGTCTTTCCGAGAAGGAACCAGTCTTTCTGAGAAGGAACCAGCCTTTCCGAGAAGGAACCAGCCTTTCCAAGAAGGAACCAGCCTTTCCAAGAAGGAACCAGCCTTTCCGAGAAGGAACCAGTCTTTCCGAGAAGGAACCAGTCTTTCCGAGAAGGAACCAGCCTTTCCGAGAAGGAACCAGCCTTTCCGAGAAGGAACCAGCCTTTCCGAGAAGGAACCA
>NW_007475514.1:0-310 GCF_000475195.1 Diaphorina citri
TGCGATTATGTTCGCGGATTTGGCAATTATGTTCGCGGATTCGCGTCCCGAATCGACATTTTGGATATTTGGCAAGCCAAAATGAAGATTCTGCACAGGAACATTGTAGGTACCTACTTGTCGAGGAATGCCTCAATGTTTTCTCTTGAGCCGCTGACAAAAGCGTTTGCTCATAGAGAAAGTCCCGGGTTCGATGCCCGCCGACAAAATAAAATTGGATTCGACAAAATTGCACTCTAAAGGCCCGTTCCCAATTGTGAGTTCATCCGATTTTTTTTCCGAATGTCCTGTAGTGTAGGCAATGTAATTT
>NW_007475515.1:0-310 GCF_000475195.1 Diaphorina citri
TTCTTCTTCTTCTTCACCTGCTTCTACATTTTTTCTATTTCTTCTTTGTCTTCTCCTTCTCTTTTCTCTTCGTCGTCTTCTCTTTTTCCTCTTTCCCCTACTTCTTCACCTTCTTCTAGCTCTACTGCTGCTTTTCCTTCATTAGCTAAGATTGTGTTTCATCGTGGAAGTTTTACTATTGTTTTTTACAAGTATTCACTTGAGACAGCTGAACAGGCTAGGAGGGATACTCCAAAGTAAGGCAATAATCTCATGGTATAGGTTTTTATCGGATACCTTTTTGTATCCTTGAAAATTTCTGGATCCTCAA
>NW_007475516.1:0-310 GCF_000475195.1 Diaphorina citri
ACTCAGAAGTGTGATCTCAACAGAAGTGTTGTACTCACCAATGTACACAAGTATCAGGCGTGGATAGAAGAAACATTGAATCTTTGAAGGTAACTAACGCTACTGGTGGTGAATTGTGGAATTCACATATTTTATTTATTTTATAACACTGTAAATAAATAAAGTATATTGAAAAAAAAAGTCCCCAAAGACCTGATCGAGAACAAAATTTGAGAATTGAATAGAAAATTCTTTGTGTGTAGGTGGCATTCCGATCCTAGCTGCCGGGTCGCGCGACCCGGTCGCGCTGCCGAGCTGCCTGGTCGCGCCA
>NW_007475517.1:0-310 GCF_000475195.1 Diaphorina citri
TTTAATTACCCCAGGGTTGTGCGGTCTTTATTCCAAGTTCCCAAGGTTGGAAAATCTCGAACCTTGGCTTTGCCTCTAACATCGGGTTTGGTTCCCATCCGGGGCAAATTTAATCCTTAAAAGATAAGGTTTTTTCTCGAACTTGCTGGCTTTCTCCTATCCTGTCCTTCTATCTTCGATTTAGGGACGACAAGACCTCCGTTGTTACAGTTCCATCAATCAAATCTCTCTCTTTTTTTGTAAGTCTGAAGAAGGCTTCATAAAGAGGACTTGAGACTTTCTTTGTGTCTTACTTACACTCACAATAAGA
>NW_007475518.1:0-310 GCF_000475195.1 Diaphorina citri
AAAATTCCGTTGGTCCTCATTTTTCCTGCTCTATGACTTTGAAACATCACCCAAGTAAGCGCAACTGATCTATTGTAGTCGGAAGATTTTTTCCGCTACACACGTTCTTACGGACGTGAACTACGAACCTCCAGATCTAAAGACTTCTATGCTAACCTCCAGATAACACCTCTGAGGTTGGTAAAATTTACAGTAAATTTTATAAATGCGAATTTCTTGATGAACGGTTGAAGGAACGAGGTTGGTTGTATCTGTGACTGCGTTTATTTTTAAAACATGCGTTTTTAAACAATAAACTAGTTAGGTAGGT
>NW_007475519.1:0-310 GCF_000475195.1 Diaphorina citri
CAGACTACTAGAAAGTCAGCCGCTCCGAGAAGGAACCTTTTTTTTTTTATCTTAAACAGATTCGGGAACGAATCTATTTAGGATGAAATCCGCCACGGGCGGGAATCGACCCCGTGACCTAACGCTAACAAGGCAGACGCGCTACACTCCAAGCTACCTAGACTAGTTTTCACTATTAATGAATTTATTTAATTTAGACATCCTTGACTGCCAATTTAATTTAGACTGCCAATGGGCTCGTCGTTAGATGAGATGTTTTATATATTCAGTTGATTGTTTTAAATACATATTTATTTTCATGTTACTAGTA
>NW_007475520.1:0-310 GCF_000475195.1 Diaphorina citri
ATTATGTAGGTACATCTCAAATCTTTTATGTTAAGCTCTCTCATGTTGTTCGTACCTCATTAAAGTCTCATAAAGAATGAAGTCTGGATTATGAGTAAGTTTTGATATACAACAGCTGCATTAGTGCTAACAGCAATAGAGAATAGTTAATCTATCACTATAATTTCTTTACGACTACCATTGTAATGCAGCTCTTTGATAGAAATAGTAGGAGGTAGCTATACTGATGTGATGATGTGAATCAATGATATTAGCACTGTACAAATGAGATAATCCTAGCATCACGAAATAGCAGGTAGCTAATTCATGC
>NW_007475521.1:0-310 GCF_000475195.1 Diaphorina citri
GTTCAACTCAGAAGAACGGGTTGTAATTTCAGATGAGGTCAGAAGAACAAAGTGGTCCTCACATTACTTTGTGATGTACGAGGTATTCCCATTTGCCTTAGTTTTTGGCGCTTGGCTTTTATATAGTCATTCATACAACACATATCTGTTGTGTCGTTCGGACCACGAATTTTTGAGCCTAGAATATCTTGTTGCTGATTCGCCTGTAGACTAACTGAATACCTATATCAAATAAAAAACTGTATCAACTTAATAGTTCAACAATTAGCAGAAGATCAACACAAAACCCCTTAGGTGTCTAATTTTAATG
>NW_007475522.1:0-310 GCF_000475195.1 Diaphorina citri
CTAGGGCCGCCACTTTTGCCGCCAACTTCTTGTTTTCTCGCTCCAGTGTTTCCTTGTTCCGCAGCTCGAGTGCCAGCATTTGTTTGGCCGACTGAAGGTCGTCGCGTACCTGCGTAAAACGAATTACGGTTATATACGTAAGAAGGTACTAGTCACTAGTGGTTGACCCGTCCTTTGTACGCGATCAGTGTGGCTTAAAAAGCATGATTTTGAAGCGCCGCCATTTTGAATCAGGACGGAATGTGACAATTTTAAGTAGTCCATGTCAACAGTACTGTTCTCAACAACCACACAAAATTTCATCAAACCC
>NW_007475523.1:0-310 GCF_000475195.1 Diaphorina citri
AAAAAAGATGAGTGTTTCACCGTCGTTTTTATTTCGTAGCAATGAAACAACTGATACATTGGACGCATGTGGTCTGTGTCGTAGTATGCCTCTCATCAGATGGGCGAGAAGACAATTCTTACACCTAGTGGATATACTAAAGGGCTATAAGTCGTGTCTCTCCCTTCCATTCCCTGAACCTTTGCATCTTTCTTTTACAGTTACTCCTGCTCCTAGTTAGGTCAAGAAATCCCATCTAACCCTGGTAGTGACCAGGCATTTCCTGATCAAAATGTCAAAGTTTCATCTAGTGCTAGTGCGAGGAGCGAAA
>NW_007475524.1:0-310 GCF_000475195.1 Diaphorina citri
TTCGAGAGTAGGTCTGCGGGAATGACTGATATAGGCTTCCAGACTTTGAGTAATTTCTTATATTATAATTATCTACTTAATTGGTTCTTTTTCTTCCACATGCTACCAACCTCTTTTTGTATTGACTATTGACAGGTAGTGACATATGTCAATAAATAAATAAATGATAATCCTGTGTGGTGGAATGCAGTATATAATAATAGTAGGTACTTCTATACCCTAGAAACAAGACTGGACTGTCCTCAGTATTATTGACGTTTCCATTTCCATTAGAGATCCCCCAATCATTGGAAATCAAGCGGAGTTCTCG
>NW_007475525.1:0-310 GCF_000475195.1 Diaphorina citri
TTTAATTATCTTGAGGTAATCCGTTTTTTGTATGAACAGAAAAATACGGTACTTTGTGGAAATCATTAATAATGATAAAAATTATATTTTCCCCGGAGAGAGCTTTTTGAGGGATTTCATGGTTTGAAGAAGATTCTAGATTCTATACTAATGTCTTCATCATCTTTGTACTTTTTTTTTTATCGGAGTCTTAAGACTCACCTATTTATTTTTGTCATAATCTTGAACGATTTTAACATGAAAAATGAATGAATGGACTTTTTATTCATCACTAAATAACGAAAAAAAAAAAAAAAAAAAAAAAAAAAAA
>NW_007475526.1:0-310 GCF_000475195.1 Diaphorina citri
ATTGTGGAAGCAGCCTCTTGTGGGTAAGTTGCTAATCCGTGTTGAAAAATGGCATTTAACAAGATATTGAATGCCCACCTCTGTGCCTGAGTGGTCAAGAGCACTTATTATCAACCTGGACCCTGGGTTTGAATCCCGGCCAGGGCGGAAATTTTCTGACCTAACTTTTCCGTTCTTGGATAGGCATGGATGTAAAAAAAATTACTTTGGAGTAATTTGAATGTATTATAAGTACCTACTTATAAAATGCTACCGTTGTTTACACGTGGTGTCTTTTTTCACATTTTCCAGACTTCAAGTTGTAAGTACG
>NW_007475527.1:0-310 GCF_000475195.1 Diaphorina citri
GCAAATACATTTGTAATGAGTCCTGTAGACGAAGTGAAAGAGATACATCTAAAAGAAGCATCTTCAAAGAGCACAACTCCAGATGCATGTGAAAAAGTAATTACACCCGTAAGCCCCATTCCAAAACCTGGAGTGGAAAGTTTGCCAAAACCAACATCAAAGGTTTCACCAATAGATACTAACGAAAAATCCAATACACAAATAAAGCAAACAGAGGAAAACTTACCGAAATCAGCAACTAAAGTGCTGTCAGAAACTGAAGATAGAATCAACAATATAGTAAAGGTAGAAAGCTTATCAAGACAACCCT
>NW_007475528.1:0-310 GCF_000475195.1 Diaphorina citri
TTTTTTTTGTCGTGTTTGGTTTCCTTCTTCTTATATTTCCAGTGTTTTTTTTTTTCTTTGGGCTACTTTGAGTACGGATTTCCGGATTCACATTCCGCTTTATTCTTAGGACGATCGCCAAGATCACTGTGGAAATTTTCAGCAGATTAGATGTCCTTTTATTAGAACGTGATTCAGTGTTTTTAGTTTCTCTTCCTTTTCTCCCTTCCTTCTTATTCTTCTTCTTCCTGATCCTAATCCTCCTCTTGATCTTCATCTTTTCCTCCTCCTCCTCCTCCTCCTCCTCCTCCTCCTCTTCTTCTTCTTTCTC
>NW_007475529.1:0-310 GCF_000475195.1 Diaphorina citri
GTCTTATCGTCCCGAAGAGAGAAAGATAGGAGGAAGCTACATCCATTCCCAGAACGAACCTTACATGTTCAGGACAAAGTTCTCCCCAGGCGGGAATCGAACTATCAAATTTCAATTTCAGTAGTCCACTACACCAGTCTGAACCAAATATCAAAGACCAAGTTCTAGTTCTCAGACTCACATGTACCTACATCACATCACTATGATCAGTACGGATTGTTCTGACCTTGTATTCTAGTGCAGGAGTTATGTCTCTGAACATGAATATGTCATGTATGAACATAAGGACATGACGGTCCGTGGGTGACTA
>NW_007475530.1:0-310 GCF_000475195.1 Diaphorina citri
CCTTGCTCGGCGTAGCTTAACATAGATGACGCTAAAACCGGTCTTAAATTAACGACTGAAGTGTTATCTAAAACTTTCAGTCTCGACAATTTTTCCGACAGTGAAGACCTTGCTTTTGTGCTCCCGTAAAAACAATAGTTTTCCTAGTGAAATAAATCGAATTTCTTTGTGATTTTTTGTAAAGAGGGGTAATTTTTTACGCTCTTTTCGAAAATCGCATTAGTTTAAACAATTACCTATTGCTTTGTGCTTTTTTTAAGAACTTTCTCCCATTTCGTGAAATTTTTCGATTTTGGCCACTCACTTTTTT
>NW_007475531.1:0-310 GCF_000475195.1 Diaphorina citri
ACCTTGCAGAAAAGTCTGGCCACACCATGCATCATGATTCTGTTGACCAATTCATCCACCATCAATCGCCGCTAAAAACAAGAAATGTACATCTTTGGAAATTCTAATTTTCTACACTTCGAGGAATATGGTATTTGCTCAATTTTAATATCTACCGTTCTAACTCTATCTGCATCACCAATAAAATTATTTCATGCTTCACTGCAGTAGGTATATCCCTTCAGTATAATAGTGCCTTTACTTAAGTTAAGAGTTCTTACCTCAGGTAGACCTGACAGGCGGACCTGATCAGGCGTACCTCTCAGGTCTA
>NW_007475532.1:0-310 GCF_000475195.1 Diaphorina citri
ATATAGGGAGAGAGTTAAATTAGGCAGAAGGGAGAGTAATGGAATGGAATAAAATAGACTTTGTTTAAAATACTGCCAGCATTGGACAGAAGGACTGACGGAAGGAAGAAGGACGAGAGAACTGAAAAGAAATGGGAGAGAGGAAAGAAAGAACAGACGGAACACGGAACAAGGTTTGTTGGACCGTCGGAGCATGAGTGGCTGGGCGTACAGTATAGACTCGATTTGAACTCGCGCACTCCGGCTTACCAGGCTAAGACCTTCCATCAAGGTAGAATAGAATAGAATAGAATATACCTTGTTTATACTA
>NW_007475533.1:0-310 GCF_000475195.1 Diaphorina citri
CTCTATCGAGTTCTCCATGAACTATTAGTGACCCGTCCTTCTTGATACTCAATGGCATTTGAGAGAAGTCCTCTCTCTTTTGTAGAATTGTGTAGGTAATGTTGCCATTTTCTCCAAAATCTGCATCTGTTGCTGAAATTTGACCGACAACATAATCTTCGTAGCTGCCCTCTGCGATACGGAATTCATAGGAAGGTTTTTCAAACACAGGTGCATTATCATTTATGTCATTGACAAATACAGGCGCTACAATAAACGTTGATAGACCACCTGCATCTGTTGCTGTTATGTTGAGTCTAAATTCTGATTC
>NW_007475534.1:0-310 GCF_000475195.1 Diaphorina citri
ATAATAGACCTTAGAGGTGTTAATTGAAGGTGTAATAGGGAGATGTTTCCACAAGAAGGGGAAAAATCGATGAGACGTTTTTTCCCCACACACAATTGACAATGTCAAAATAACGAACGACATTTAACAATGATACCTAACACAAGAAAAATGTCATTCTCTTTTTATAAATTAGACAGGTGGGTGGTAAGTCGGTGGGTAGGAGGATAGGGAGGTAGATGGGTGAGTAAATAAGTGGGTGTGTGGGTAGGTTGGTACCTAAGAACTTCTCAATTTGTTCAAAATGATAGAGCACATTTCAAATTTTCAT
>NW_007475535.1:0-310 GCF_000475195.1 Diaphorina citri
CCATAAACTGTGTGGACATCAAATTATCTCTTCAATAATTCGGGAGTGCTTTTAAAACTTACTAGTCAATAGCTGGTGAAGCCTCAGTTAAAAAGAACATTGGAATTGGAAAGTTAAAAGAAATCATGAAAAATCATGTAGGAACGGTACTACTTAAACTACCTTGTACCTTCCACTTTCCATTCAGGAAAAAGTCCAAAAGAGACAAGAGACAAGAGTTGCTAACTCCAAACCAAAATTTCTTTTCCTTTGTAAATAAACACAGAGAAAATTTGCAATGTTGCCAAGTTGTAAAGGCCCGGGTCGATGT
>NW_007475536.1:0-310 GCF_000475195.1 Diaphorina citri
TACTTACCTACCTAGCTAAAAATAAAATTCTCCTCATTTATAACATTACACATTCTCTCCCTTTTTTTCTCTCCTTCTCACAACTACCTTTGATCCTATCTTCCCCTCCCCGGCCTCAAAGGGTAGGAAGGTTGTTTCAAAGGGTACCTATTATGATAATGCTTGTGAATAGATCTGATTAAGCAATGAATGTAGATAATAATACACCATACAACATGGAGACATAGTTCTGATTTTCTACCGACATACGACATAACGATTCTTCGGATTCGGGGGACGAAAGTGAGAGTGTCGTCTCCTAAAATTATAG
>NW_007475537.1:0-310 GCF_000475195.1 Diaphorina citri
TTCAGGCACACTCCATTTGTCAAGAGTCTAGGATTACTAGGAGTCTAGGTCTCTACGATTGCTTTGCCCTTGGGATCAATGCCCATGGCCATACACGATGGGGTTTAAGTCAGCAATGTATGATGCTTTCCTAAGATGTACTATGCCCATGAAAGCTTCACCGTGTGTGGGGTCAATTTCAAAGTGTTGATATTGACTTGAAAAAGCTCATCTGTTTAATGCACAGGGCACTTTGGAGCTCCGCTGAAATATAAATCGATTCCACAATTGCCGTCAAAGTTCTGTGGATGGCAAAGAAAATGGACCCTAA
>NW_007475538.1:0-310 GCF_000475195.1 Diaphorina citri
GAAGATAGCAGATAGGGACTCTTTAGGGCAGTGGTTCTTAACCTTTGATCCGTGGACCACAAGTGGTGAGACGATGACCGTGTATAACTGGTGGGCGACGCCGGACTGTGAGACACGGGACACCTAAAATTGATCCGCAGTAGGTGATTTTTTTTTCCAACTCACCTACCAAAATAACACGTTATGATTGTTTAGGATTGTTTGAAATTTGAGTTCATATATATTTTAAGTGACGGTGAAACGCCAGTGTGTAATTTGTTCAGTAGTTATCGCCAATGATATCAAGTGGTTCCCAAAGGACCGAGGACTG
>NW_007475539.1:0-310 GCF_000475195.1 Diaphorina citri
AAACTCAAAACGGAGGAAGGGTGTGTTTGGGAGAACAATTCAAAGTCAATGAGGACATGAAACACCTGCAGGTGAATTGGATGAAAACACATTCACTTTTCGGCAGGTACGCGTACCAGTCATGCGAAACATGACTGTAACTTTCATGTTTCCATGTAGTACTCTACTTGTTCCCATGTACTTGAAGACAAAAACACCTGTCCCCTATTCCATACAATGTAGATTTCCACAACTTAAATCTACACCTGTCGCCTAGGTACAACTTGCAATAAATATCTATTGTGCAATCTGACATTTTGACAAGACGTCC
>NW_007475540.1:0-310 GCF_000475195.1 Diaphorina citri
TATTATCTTATCCAGACAGTGAGCCCCAAGAGGAGAAAATAATTCACGAAAAACATTTTTTCTCCCGAATTTTTGGAATATTGTGATAACAAGTTCAATCAATTTGGTATCATCAATTTTTTTATGAGACATCTTAACAGATGGTACATAAGCCTCCAAAATGGAAAGACTTATTGGATAATTCATGTCTAGGTAGAATTAATTTTATTATTTCCATTCCACCAGAAAAATGTCTCACCTTTTCCAAGGAATGATTTGGGTTTGGCTTGGTCCTTCTTATCATTCTTGCTGTTCTTTTGTTTGGATTTCT
>NW_007475541.1:0-310 GCF_000475195.1 Diaphorina citri
AAAGCCGGCCGTTCCGAGAACGAACCATAAAGGATAAACTAGGCCCCTTACGGGAATCGAACCCGCGATCTAGATGACCTCCAACTTCCAAACTAACTGGGCTGGCTTCGTAAAAGACTTACAGACAGTTAGAATTTTCCTGGCTTTAGTCAGATTTTTCCATGAACCTAACCATTTAAGTGTGCTATGCTAAAAACAAAAAAAAACTCATCGTCTTAAAACTCTAAACTTCTGAAGTCTAAACGACATTTTTGATTTCAGATCTACTCGAAAAATATGGAACTTCTGATGCAACAAATCTTACCCCAGT
>NW_007475542.1:0-310 GCF_000475195.1 Diaphorina citri
CTTCAGGCGGGAATCTAGCGCTTACAAGGCAGACGTGCGAACCTTCCAAGCTACCTAGGCTGGCTGGTAAATGCTTTCTTCAAATTAAATTGATCAAAAGGGCAAGGAAAACCTAGAGCTTTGACAAATGGAGTGTGCCTGAAGGCATGTGATGTGTTCCAATCCACTCGACTGGTAAAGTACAAAGTATCCATTGAAAAGGCCCTAATATCAGTGTAAAACACTCTGAACGCAGACTTGACTTGGACTCGAACCACCAACCTCCAGATCCGGAACCACTACATCACTGAAGCAAGCTGGTAAAGTACAA
>NW_007475543.1:0-310 GCF_000475195.1 Diaphorina citri
GGAAAGTTGTGCGATGTTCACACCAGATTTTTTTTCAAGGGGTTTGATCGACGAACTGTATAACAACGGAGTTCTTATCGTCCCGAAAGCAGAAACAAGATACGAGAGGGCCTTTACAGAGAACGAACCTTGCCTGTTGACAATCATCTGTAGGTGTGTCGTGTGACAAAATGGATACAAAGATAGTGAAAAGTGAAAATCGAGTCACAAAACAACCTTATTGTCTTATGGTGAATTTCACCAATGACTTAATGAGAGATTTAACTAATGGGAGAATTTTTAAACATCCAAAAAGGAGTTTTTAATAATC
>NW_007475544.1:0-310 GCF_000475195.1 Diaphorina citri
TCCCTCCCTCTCCCTCCTTTCTCCCAACAGGGGGTCCATACAGTCTGCATTACCCCAGCCTCACACAAAGGCTTACCTGCTTCATGGGAGGCATACAAAATCCCTCCCGAAACAACAGGCACAAAAAATCCCTTCCCAAAAAACAGGCATACAAAAAACTCTTTCCCCCGATGGGAGGCCTTAGGTTCTCTCCCAATTCTGATATATCATCTTACATATTTCATGAAAATTACTTCACGTCAGGCTTTCATTTTTTCACGTTGGGAAAAAATTGCTTGAGAAGTTCTATCAAAAAACACATACCTACCTA
>NW_007475545.1:0-310 GCF_000475195.1 Diaphorina citri
CACTTGCGTCCAATAACATTCCAGTCCAGTTTAGCTGAAAATCCAATTGAAACTGACCAAATAACTGGACTGGAATGTCCCTGGACAATAATTGTCTGTGGTATAGGACAGGAGGCCAATCTTTTTTACGATAGCTGGACTGACTAGGTATAGGTAGGTGATGACTAGGTATTGTGGATGGTGTACTTTACCGTCTTTAACCATTATTTGAGTTTTCTTTCACGTCCACCTCTAGCTATCCCCCTGGCTATAATGCAAACAAATCCTGGGATGATTTTCTGTTTTCTCTTCTCCTCCTCCTTCCTCTTCT
>NW_007475546.1:0-310 GCF_000475195.1 Diaphorina citri
ATGTGTTTTGTTGAAATATTTTTAGAAACCTGTTCATTAATTATTGGTAATCTTTATTTTGAACCATCAACAGATGGTAATGATTTTGCTCTCTTTTGTAATCATATAAAAGAACATCTCCTGAATATAGATAATGTGATTTTAGTAGGCGATTTTAATGTTCCAGGAGTAGTTTGGGAAACGCTGGATATTTCAAGCATTGTTTACCACTATGTTAAAGTAAGAGCCTCCTTTATTACTGAAGCTATAGCATATTTAAATCTGACTCAAATCGTTAAGGGCTCGCCCTTGTGTCCTGATAATCACTTGA
>NW_007475547.1:0-310 GCF_000475195.1 Diaphorina citri
AATCAATGGATGCCGCCGCATATTATTAGTCGGGCCACCGACCATGCCAATGAGGTTTCATCACCTTGTTGTATCATCTTCCCCCGCGCCCTTATGTTTGGTTTAACTCTAAGATGAGATTGCCTCCAGTTATGTTTATACAATACGAGTATGCTGTATGATGGAGTTGAGATAAAATTATCGAGAGAAGAAATCAAGTAAACTATGTTTGAACTGATCTGCTATAATTACCTATACGATACTTCATTATAATGCTTGGAGGTCTATTCATCCTTGTTGTATGATAATCATTTGTTTTTAAAAACAGGTA
>NW_007475548.1:0-310 GCF_000475195.1 Diaphorina citri
ATTTCATCAAAATTGGTCAAGCCGTTTTTTCGTGAAAAGAGGACAACAAAAGGTCCATCAGAGTAACAGCGCCGTAACTGAGGAGGTTGAAATATACCAGTGAGAGGGTGCTTCGAGGTTCCATCAAGGCCCGGGGATAGCAGCTTAACTCCAAACACAAAAAGCCCACTCCGAGGCTTAGGTGTAGGGGCAAACAGCCCTAAAGGATGGGTTAAGCTTCTACGAATCTACGAACAGCGCCGTAACAGACAGACATACATGTACCTGTTTCTGTGTATGCAATATGCAACAATTTAGTCGAATTTCGCGT
>NW_007475549.1:0-310 GCF_000475195.1 Diaphorina citri
AACCTAACCTAACCTAACCTAACCTAACCTAACTTTAACCTAACCTTAACCTAACCTAACCTTAACCTAACCTAACCTTAACCTAACCTTAACCTAACCTAACCTAACCTTAACCTAACCTTAACCTAACCTAACCTAACCTTAACCTAACCTAACCTAACCTTAACCTAACCTAACCTAACCTTAACCTAACCTAACCTAACCTTAACCTAACCTTAACCTAACCTTAACATTTTTTTTTTTTGAACTTTGAGAGCCTTTCACCCCGGAATTTGACTTAACATTGACTTCAGGGTGCGGCCCCTTCTTC
>NW_007475550.1:0-310 GCF_000475195.1 Diaphorina citri
TGAATTTGTAACTTGGTCGGTCCTTGGTCCTGGTTTGTACTTGTGCCGGAGGTAACTAGTAGCCTGATCACCTCGGAATTGAGAATAATCTGAGATTGATCATTATAATTATGTACTCAATTCCGATCATTATAATCAATATTGAACTCAATTCGGAGATGATATGAGTTGGTAAGCCCCAGTCTATTGTAAAAAAAAGTAACACGCTCGTGAAGAAGTGGTAAGTCTCCACTGTCACATCACTTGAAATCAGGCCCTGTTTTAAATTTTAATATTGATAAAATAAAATTGATAAATGAAATTTTGCGGA
>NW_007475551.1:0-310 GCF_000475195.1 Diaphorina citri
CCAATGAATCCACTTGGGGACTTGCTTCATTGAATTCACTGTGGAGAATTTCAAAAAGAACAGTAAAAAATATCCTTTTGGGTACTAGTCCAGAAGCCATGAGAATGAAAAATTGCTACCAAAAGGAACTGTCAGAAATGAGTAGTGACCAGTGTTATTATAGGGTTAGGTTAAACCCATTAAACACAAAAAAGAAGCTTTCTTTTTCATTGTTGTGGCTTGTGGACGATTTCGTCTCTTTGTATGAAAAATGAAAGGGAATCTATTAAAGAATCAAAATGAATTTATTGAATCCAGATGCAATGAAAAT
>NW_007475552.1:0-310 GCF_000475195.1 Diaphorina citri
TACACCAGGTTCAGAGAGAGAGAGAGAGAGAGAGAGAGAGAGAGAGAGAGAAAGAGAGATCTAAGATAAGAAAGAGAGAAAGCTGAAAGAGAAAGAGAGAGAGAAAGGGAAAGAGAGAGAGAAAAAGAAAGAGAGAGAGAGAGAGAGAAAGAGAGAGATTTTAGATAAGAAAGAGAGAAAGCTGAAAGAAAGAGAGAGAGAGAGATCTTCAAACGCTGTCTTCTGTCTTCACCTAACTTGAGTTCAAGAGCTTCCCCATGATGTTACATATTGCGAGTCTTCTCTCTTGTTTTGCTCTTCTTCCATTCAG
>NW_007475553.1:0-310 GCF_000475195.1 Diaphorina citri
CATAAGGCTCCCATTTTGGCAAGAAAAAGGTGCAATATATTTTGGCATTTAAAAGGCGCAATATACCTATTTTGGCATATAAAAGGCGGAAAATTCTGAAACAAAAAGTCTATCTTGGTAGTTTGTCAATTTTGTACTCTTTTTTACTTCCTATTTCTACAGTTTATAGCGAAGCTATACCAGTAATGAGAAAGTATTGCAATAGGTCCCATTTTTACTTTCTTTTTCACGAACCAAGCGTCTATGAAAATAAAAACCTTTGCATGACTTCCAACTGATCCTTATGAGTGAGCACCAAACTAAATAACAC
>NW_007475554.1:0-310 GCF_000475195.1 Diaphorina citri
AGTCAAACAACCAGAGCATAATAAAGAAATAGAATTTCAATTATGTATGACAAAGTTGTAACCAGAAGAACAAAAAAATCGAAAAAAAAAAAACCCATGAACTCACTTGCTCTTGGAACAACACAATTTATGGTTTAACAATGATATCTCTGAGTATGTAGAAGACGTATCTGCTTTTATCTTTGAACTTAACAATACAATTGTTTTTTTGCCTGGATTCCTTGGTGCTTACCCTTTGGGGAGAAGTGATGGTCCGTGGAAATTTTTGAGGCATTTGGCAAGTTAACGAGAGACCCTAATATCCTTAATC
>NW_007475555.1:0-310 GCF_000475195.1 Diaphorina citri
GAAAGAACTGAAAACCAAGGAGAGTGAGATCAATGTCCTCAAGAATCAATCTTCGGATAATGTGACCAAACAAATCACAGAGCTGAAGACCCAATATGAACAAGAAATCAAAAGTAAGTGTACCCTGTACCTAGCTAAAACACATACGAGTAGTCAAATAACATGTTCCAAAAGAAAATTTTCAAAGTTGAAATAATTTGAAGCAATAAGTTGAAAAGCTTATCAATGGAAGGTTAGTCCAAAAAATTATTCCTTTTATTTTCCAATGATTTTCTTAATCCTAAATTGATTTTTTTTTTTTTTTTTTTTT
>NW_007475556.1:0-310 GCF_000475195.1 Diaphorina citri
GCTGTGCAGTCTCTACAGGGACTACGTGTTCCAGATCTCGGTGAGTTCATTGTTCTTCATTTAGCCCTGTGTGCTTTGTGTGGTAATCTTCGAGTTGAGTACCATCGGCTTGAAAGAGCCAGTAGCCTGGTCCTGATTTCTAATCAGAGCCAGTCCCAATATTTCACTTTGATTTCAGTCTTACTAAACTGTTCAACCGACCATGGCAAATTCTTGTCAATTAAAACCTTTGATTCGAGGTCTAAAATCTCTTGTGTTTTCATTTCAATTTAATTGACAAAGAATATTATGGAGAAATACCTACGTCCTG
>NW_007475557.1:0-310 GCF_000475195.1 Diaphorina citri
TCTCTCTCTTCTTTCTCTTCCTTCCTTTCTTTCTCTTTCTCTCTCTTCTTTCTCTTCCTTCCTTTCTCTCTCTCTCTCTTCTTTCTCTTCCTTCCTTTCTTTCTCTCTCTCTCTTCTTTCTCTTCCTTCCTTTCTTTCTCTCTCTCTTCTTTCTCTTCCTTCCTTTCTTTCTCTCTCTATCTTCTTTCTCTTCCTTCCTTTCTTTCTCTTTCTCTCTCTTCTTTCTCTTCCTTCCTTTCTCTCTCTCTCTCTTCTTTCTCTTCCTTCCTTTCTTTCTCTTTCTCTCTCTTCTTTCTCTTCCTTCCTTTCT
>NW_007475558.1:0-310 GCF_000475195.1 Diaphorina citri
GGGGCTATAAGTGGGCCCTATAACCAGATCATCGGGTTTATAACTAGGCCATGCCTCAAGCTGTACTTCACTGGAAATCGAGACCAAGGAATTGAGGGAAGTATCAGGGAAGTATTCTTTGAACGACTTTTCACTTCCAACTTCTAGCGCAGGTTCCGTTAACTGTACTTTTTCAACGTTACTTGTCGAAAACTACACAAGCGCAGAGACGAGTTTTCATCAAATAACGTTTAAGAGATCAGATAACGGGACGCTAATTTTGGTTGCAAAAACTCGCTGTTGACAAACGGTGTGACGTTTGAGCACGGGA
>NW_007475559.1:0-310 GCF_000475195.1 Diaphorina citri
TGTTCATCTTTGTCAAATATAAAACTTAATTTTCTTTATTTACTTATTAAATCCTTTGGACCTCGATACCAATAAATAGGTAATTTGGTTTAACTTTTTTCCATCTTACTTCCCTTATGCGATAGGAATCAAAGTAATGTATTCTATTGCCAGTTTGTATAATAATTGTGCCATTTCTTCTCTTGTTCGCAGGTTCACGAAACCACAAAGTTTTGCCGACTGTATTGGAAACGAGTTACCATTAGGATGGGAAGAAGCGTTCGATCCCCACATTGGGGTTTATTATATTAACCATGTTAGCCGTAAGTAT
>NW_007475560.1:0-310 GCF_000475195.1 Diaphorina citri
AAAACTTTGAATTATTGCTTCTTATTAGGTAAATATTTTAGAAATAACCACCTGATGTTTAGCCTCAAACAGTATTACCTACGCTTTTATCTGCCTGTCTAAGATTACCTATCAATTCAAGTGCTCTTCATACGTAAGACTGCATCAGGTGATTCAAGTGCATAGGGTCTCGATAAAATTCTCGGGATTTCAGTAAGTACCTACCTACCTACACTGTAGACACTTCTACACTATCTGCATATAAAAATGTATTAAACACAACAAAAGTAGAGAAGTATGTAAGCTAACACGGTTTTTTTTTTTTTTTTTT
>NW_007475561.1:0-310 GCF_000475195.1 Diaphorina citri
TCCATTGTTACTATTGTTACTCGAATAGTAGATATCTGTGGTGAGCTGTGATTGACTGATTGAGTTCTATTCTATTCTGAGAAATAGTTATCTCTCTAGCTTAGACAGATACAGACAGGCTAGATAGCACCTTTTTATTATAGTCTAAAATCAGTCGCGTAGGCCGAAGTTTTTCCGGGCTATCTACAAAGCTGTGCCCACACATACAATAGTTGACCTCGTCAATCGACCATCGATTGAAGAGCTCGACTATGTGTGGTGTGGACACAGAAAAGATGTAACAGTACATACATCCTCTCTCATGTAAAAA
>NW_007475562.1:0-310 GCF_000475195.1 Diaphorina citri
ATGCGAGGATATATCAGATAGCATCTCTTAGCATAGCATCTATTAATGTATGTACATAACTATTTAATGCCATACTTGTAGATCTGGAGATACGTTAATATCCGAGTGTAGTATTTCCATTATTTGTCAGAGCACTGTTTGTATATTGCCTTCCATTGTGTCTTAACCTCCGCTTACCACTTACGCCATTTTGGCTGAAATGTGATTCCCGAGGTCTTCACCTTCACAGTCATATTGTATCATCAGGTCGTGCTCAGCAAATTACACAGTCATTTGTTTGCACAGAGAATTCCTAAGGATGGACATGTTT
>NW_007475563.1:0-310 GCF_000475195.1 Diaphorina citri
ATTACATGAAAGTAAAATCGAAAAATCAAATCAAGAATAATAATAAACTGAATATTAAACAAATTAGGTAGGTACGTATACTGATTTTCTCTAAGGGACGGGCCCAGCTTGTTATGTTTTCGTCTACTCCCTCTCTCTATACGTACCTCTCTTCTTCTTTCTATCTTTCTGTGTCTCCTTTTAGTCTCTCCCACTCACTTTATCTCTCTCTCTCTCTTCTCTTTCCTCTCTTTTTGTCACATCTTTCCTCTTTCATCCCTTTCCCCTAGCCCTTTCTTATGCTTCTTCCTCCACCTCTTTCTCATCTAAT
>NW_007475564.1:0-310 GCF_000475195.1 Diaphorina citri
AACAACAACAACAACCCCATAATAACAAAATCAACTCGAAATGTTTCTCTTACCTCCTGGCTCACAGTAGGCATTATGTCGGAGGAAGCAATACCCTGCTATTGAAAAGCAAAATATGTTGAGGACGAAACACTTGAGTTTCAAATTGAATGAGCGACTCTCTAGGTTGTTGAATGGGAGCTGACGTTCCTTCTTGTAAATCCAACAGGTGACTATCATGTACACTTCGGAGGTTAGGATGAATGTGATGAAACATTTCTCATGGATTGCTGGAAACATAGTCAAACATAAACATAATGTCTCGATGGAG
>NW_007475565.1:0-310 GCF_000475195.1 Diaphorina citri
TACAATCTTCTCTGTGATGAAACCTCGATACCTAGGGGATAAAAAAAATGAACAGGTTTTAATAAATAAATTAAATAATTAATAAATGTTTTAAATAAATTCTAACAGCAAAAAAATATCGATTCGAGCCAGCCTAGTTAGCTTGGACGGTAGTTCGTCTGCCTTGTAAACGCTAGGTCGCGGGTTCTATTCCCACCCAGGAAAAAATTAATCCCAAACAAATAAGGCTTGTTTCGGGAAGGCTGGTTTTCTCCTCTCCTGTCTTCATTCTCTCTATGATTTGAGGACGACAAGACCTTACACCTTACAG
>NW_007475566.1:0-310 GCF_000475195.1 Diaphorina citri
TTTTTTTCACAAAAATGTCCTCGTAGGCAATGTAATTTAAACGAGAGTGTTCCCACTACTCACGACACGATTTTTTCCGAACGACAAGTAAGAACGGGCCGGCAATCACCCTTATGGATGATTTCTTTCTGCTTAATACCTACTGACTGTTTATAACTTGCTTGACCATCAATAAAATTAAATAATAGTGTCTGTTTCTGTTTTAACAATTTTCCTCACATCTCCAGATCACCATACTCAAGTGAGGTGCCTATTCAAGTCTGATGCCTCTTTCTGTATTCGGATCTCATTATTCTGCTCATACCAGTCT
>NW_007475567.1:0-310 GCF_000475195.1 Diaphorina citri
TCTCTCTCTCTCTCTCTCTCTCTCTCTCTCTCTCTCTCTCTCTCTCTCTCTCTCTCTCTCTCTCTCTCTCTTTTCTCCCCTCTCTTTATCTTTCTCCCTCTCATTCCCCTTTTCTCTCCCTCTCCCTCTCTCTCTCTCTTCCAATCGTATTTAAAAATTCAGCTAGATTTTAGGATTGATTCGATTTTCCCATTTGCCTGCAACAGACGAATGTTTAACCCGTTGATAACAGAGGGCCATTTTGTAACACTTGTAACTAAAAGGGTCAGTCAACATAGGTACCTAGGTACAATAATAATGAAAAAAAAAA
>NW_007475569.1:0-310 GCF_000475195.1 Diaphorina citri
AGTCAGTTCCCGTATTTTCCCTAGATTTGGAAAAAAACCGGAACAAAGGTGTGTTCCGGCGGAACATTTGATTTTTGAAAAAAAATACGGATTGTTCCGGGAAATAACGTACGGTTGGCAACCCTAGAATTGATTCCACCTTATTGCCAAATTGGATTATTTCAGAAAAAAAAAAAAATGGATTCCAAGATAATATACCTTGACCAAGCCCTGGTCTAATGATTTAATCTTGATGATTTAATGTCCATGAGTCCAATTCCTGAAAAGAACTGATGTTTTATGTGATAATTTTGTTTCTCCTTCCCCACAG
>NW_007475570.1:0-310 GCF_000475195.1 Diaphorina citri
TTATAGAACATGGGTAGTAGGGTACATAATGACTGTCGTTTGTCGTTATCATTAGTAAGATAGGAAGGCGAGGTGCCTCATTGTCTCATACCTCTCTCTCAATACCTCCACCCATCTTTCTCTGTTTTTTATTTTTACTATTTTATTTCTTAGGTATCATAGAGGGAACTGTAACAACGGAGGTCTTATCTTCCCGAAATCGAAGACAGAAGGAGGAAAGGGTTTAAAAATTTGGTGTGAACATCACACGACATTCCTTATCCTATTGAATGATGCTTATTTGAGTGTTCTTTTACCCTAACTTTTACAA
>NW_007475571.1:0-310 GCF_000475195.1 Diaphorina citri
AGCCACTCACTATATCAGGTAGACCTGATCAGGTCCGCCTGCTAGGTCTACTTGATATACCTGATGAGCGCACACACTACCAGGTAAACCTGACATGACTGGTACACCTGATCAAGTCCGTTTATCAGATTTACCTGATAGTGTGTGTGTGCTCATCAGGTATCACTTATACCTGACAGGCGGACCTGATGAGGTGTACCTGTCAGGTCTACATGATAGTGAGTGGCTGGCCTCAGGTTGAAGAATGAGAAGGCTGTGAGAATCGATCGTGTACCGTGGGATGTAGAGGGTTGACCTTGATATGACATCC
>NW_007475572.1:0-310 GCF_000475195.1 Diaphorina citri
TTTATTTCTATTTCTCGAAAGCGAAAGGAAAATACGTACACAACATGTTTATTGATGATGTAGTGTAGCTGGTCAGGGAATTCTTAGTTTAGTACTCAAATTTTGTTTGCCTACCTCAATGATACCACACCTTTTGACTAATACATAATACCAGTTTCCCTCGTACATAATTCACATTGTATAAGCACTATAACTATAAGCGCTTCAGCTGAATATCTAGCACATCCACTAGGAAATCTATAGTAGCCTCCGAGTGGGTATGACACTAGGCTTGCACGCAGGAGGTCCGGGTTCGATTCCCGGCGGAGCC
>NW_007475573.1:0-310 GCF_000475195.1 Diaphorina citri
CTTGTCTTGGATGTTGGGATCAAGTCTATGCATATAATGATTAAGCATAGGAGACCAACCAGATCTTAGTTGTGCTAGACTCGCTCTGGTTTTCCTTGGTAGTTCCTTTTCTTCTTGGTTCATGATTGTGCTGTTTTCTGATCTCTAAGCCCTCTTCGAGATTTTTCGAGTACATTTAGGCACCTACCTCGTATAATGGCAATGGGAATTCAACAAACATTTTTTTTTTCTCAACATTTAAAAATTTTAACATGAATTTGGGTAGTATAGACGAAAGTAAAATGAAAAATCTTTTCACTTACCATGGAAG
>NW_007475574.1:0-310 GCF_000475195.1 Diaphorina citri
AGAGCTAAGAACATAAAAAAAATCACTTTCATGAAAAACAGATAAACCGTTCAAGACTTCAAGAGTTCTCGTGGATCTAACAAATAAACAGACCCAAATGGTCTCAAAGCTCAACCCAAGTCAAAACTCAGACTCAGACCTCTCTTCATTTGGTCAATAACTGAACATTTTAGAGTAGTTATTGTAGAGATAGTGCTAATAGGTACCTACGTAATAAGGTCCTATAATACGTATAAAAATCTGGTGTGAACATCACACGACTTTCCTTATCCTATTGAATGATGCTTGTTTTTATGTTCTATATTTACTT
>NW_007475575.1:0-310 GCF_000475195.1 Diaphorina citri
TGTCATAAGTCATAGTCATCCAACGACGAAAGATTATTCTTCAATTGACATTTCAAACAAAATGATTGTACAAAACATGAAAAGAGCACACATTACAAGAAAAAAGCGAAAAAAAAAACATGGCTTATACCGTACCTACATGAGGTCTCATAATAATACAATTCTATGCATACATAACTCTTGGAATCAAGTCAAAAAATCGTGTGCGTTTCGACCTCCCCTCGCCCGTCCTTCTGACGAGAAGAATCCAAATTTCGTCCAACTCCTCAGTTTTAAACTGACCGTTTTCGACTAATCAACGAACTTTTTT
>NW_007475576.1:0-310 GCF_000475195.1 Diaphorina citri
GATTTTGAAATTTGATAAGAAAAACAAAATCAAAACAAAGAGGAAATCAGATGATACTTCCCCTCCTCTGAAAAACGATAAGTTTTTCAAGTTCTCTTTACACCCCTATCCCGTTTGACAAGGAAGAGGAGGAATGACCGATTAGACCGGTCGCATCTAAAAGCCTATAGATAAACCAAAATGGCGATGACGCTTCAAATGACGCGCAAAATTACAATGAAAATTTTTACTCTAAGGACAAAAAACCCAAGGTTTTGGAAATTTTATGCACACTTATGATAAGATATAGAGATAAAAATGAGATTTAGAT
>NW_007475577.1:0-310 GCF_000475195.1 Diaphorina citri
TCTAAAATAATATATAAAACAACATAATCTATAAAATACCTAACATAAATGATTTATTGAAGAAAAATAAAATAAAAAAAAAACATAGGTATAGGCACCTACCTGATGATGTTATGTAGGTGTTAGCCTCTCCTTTGGATGACCGCGTCAATTTTTGCTCCTAAATTCTTCCTTCCGGCAACATGGGGACCAAATTGTCTTGTAAAAAATAATAATTAAAAAAAAAAAAGGTTTTTTTACAATTCAAATCAAGTGAAGGTTCTATTCAACCTTAAATAACAAAGAAAAGAAAATGTAATGAATCAATAAA
>NW_007475579.1:0-310 GCF_000475195.1 Diaphorina citri
AGCTCATGATTACTTAATGTGTCATTCATGAAACGGAAGAAAGTTTTCTTTTGAAAAGGATAGTTTGGTCACGGGGCCAATAGGACGACGTTCATTCATCCAGATTTAAAGAAATAACAACCTTTGGTTGTCTATTGAAATATATACGAGTATTATTAGGTATATCATCAATGCTCTGTTCAAAAGTCCCCTGAATCTAGTTCACTTATACCAAATTATACTTTTTGTGCCAATTTCGATCCATCATCTGTCTGGTTCAAACAATCCCCAGACACCTAAACTTTCCTTAGCACAGCCACTCTTCTAGCCT
>NW_007475580.1:0-310 GCF_000475195.1 Diaphorina citri
TAATGAAACAGGGAAACACCTCCTGAAACATCTGACATATAGGTATCTCGATAATAGATTGTTACTCAACAATGTATCTGTTATGTAGTGGCGAGTCGTGACATTTTCAAAAGGGGAGGCTATAAAGGTAGAAACACTCTACCATCACGTCACGTGAACTCATGGGGAGTCAGAAGGATGTAGTTCAAAGTTTTCCCATAAGATTTTAGGTAATTTTGTTCAGGACGCCCACACTAATATCACGTCACGTCCTAAAATCTCATCAGTAGAGCTGTATTTTCCTTTCAGAATCTGAAACGATTTCTCCTCT
>NW_007475581.1:0-310 GCF_000475195.1 Diaphorina citri
TACAAATAGTGGACCAATACATCACAACCAATGACATCCTTTATCAGTATTTGAGTACAATTAATCAGAAGATCCCTGCCCATGTCAAGCAAAACATGAGACGACAACAACGAGTCGATGAGGACATTATTCCCCCGTCATACAAAACCCTGGTTAATTTACATAGTCAGGTGAGATATACTTTGCCTCCGTTCACCTGATGCAACCCATGTTATGTGGTCAAATAGGGTAAGTGTACCATTTATTCGCTCACCTAAAAAACGTACCATTTATTGGCCCACCTGTACCATACGCCACATAAGTCTGAACT
>NW_007475582.1:0-310 GCF_000475195.1 Diaphorina citri
TTACGCCATGGGAGCTGACTTACGCCATGGGAGCTGACTTACGCCATGGGAGCTGACTTACGCCATGGGAGCTGACTTTCTTTCATTTTCTTCTTTCTTTCATTTTCTTCTTCTTCGTATTTCTTTATTTTCTTATTCTTATTGTTTCCCTTCATTATCTTCCTCCTCTTTTTTGTACTCCGATTTCTTCCAAATTCCCTTTCATCACGTCCATTACGGACTCATGTGGTCTGTGTCGTAGTATGTCCATCTCGTAATCAAAAAGGCAAGGTAGGCGTGGCTTCAACTTTTTTTTTTTTAAAGAAGTTTG
>NW_007475583.1:0-310 GCF_000475195.1 Diaphorina citri
CGCAGGCGAAATTTTTGAACATTTTGGTCTAAAATCTTCAGAAATTCAGTCTCATCGAAATCCTAATCTTCAGCTCCATAGGAGAATTTTTTTAAAAAGCATGAACCTGAAGTTTGTCACTATACAGTCTACACATTCACAAATCCTGGGGGGATGAAGGTTAACACAAAAAAGGGGGAAATGAGCAGCGCCGCAGGCGAAATTTTTGATAATTGTGAGCTACAATATTTAAAGAAACCAGAATTAACGAAATTGAAATTTTTATGCCCACAGACGAAAATTTTGGTCTCTAATATTAAAAAAACTTAGT
>NW_007475584.1:0-310 GCF_000475195.1 Diaphorina citri
TACCGCCCTCCTCGGCAAAACAGCGTACCTCATCTGTAAAGTCCGAAATTTGGGCAACAAAACGGTAAGTGCTCGGTCTACTTTAAGTATATGTTAGGCTCAATCCCCGAATTTGCGGAAAAAAAGCTCACTCCACGAAGTGGAAAATGCGAACTGCGGATTGAGCTATGTATTTAGTTTCTTAGTTGCCGAATTTCGGGGATTGAGCCTAACATACAGGTACAGTGTGTTCATAAAGCCCCCCTTCCCCCCTCTTTTTTTCTCTTTTTTTAATGGTGAATTTTGTTACATACGTAAAGACCATGGTCTA
>NW_007475585.1:0-310 GCF_000475195.1 Diaphorina citri
CCCCAAATCGACACAAAACGGCTCATAGTGTGTCTATGATATGTCGGATTGCTTAACCTATACGTAATCAAATAGGAGATTTGAAATGTAAAACCGTTGCACCTAGATATTGGTAGACATTGCATCTGTCAAAAGACATGAGTGTATCAAACAATAAGATCAATGGGATTAGGCATAGCTTATTAGGATACCAACAATAATTTATAATTACGTCAGTATCAGTATATGATCAAACCAAAGGATTTGCCCATAAGTATAAGTAGGTACTTATATATATTTACTCAAACTCTTGACCTAATGGGACTGCCTA
>NW_007475586.1:0-310 GCF_000475195.1 Diaphorina citri
CAAAAGGCGAGGAAGCGAAGGGGAAGAGGAAGCGAGGTGAAAGGGGGAGTAAAAAGGGGGTGTAGGGGAAGTAAAACTGGAGACATGCGAGGATAGGGTGAAAGACGAGGGAGCGGAGAGCAAAGAGAAGAGGGAGCGAGGCGAGAGAGACAGAGAGAGGTGTAAGAGAGAGTGAGGAAGGCGAAGGGAAAATAAGGGAGCGAAGGAGAAAGAGAACAGAGAGCGTGGTAGAAGAGAGAGAGAGAGGTAGCAAATGAGCATGGCTATAGTCCATTTTAATTTGGAATCGCGATTTCGCGCGAAATTATAA
>NW_007475587.1:0-310 GCF_000475195.1 Diaphorina citri
GATTCCCGCCCGGGGCGGATTTTATCCTGATAGGATAATGTTCGTTCTCGGAACGGCTGGCTTTCCTCCTATCCTGTCCTCCTTCTCTCTTCGATTTCGGGACTATAAGACCTTAGCAGTTACAGTTCCCTCTGTCAAACCTCTTTAAAAAAAATGAAGGGAGGAGAGGGGAAAAAGGTTTCTATATTATTTTGTACCCCCTCCCCCTCCCTCATTGTCTCCTTCACAGATGTTTCTTTATGGCAATATTGGATACTTTATACTTTCCATTCCTTCCCCTCCCTCCCCCCTCCCTCTCTCTCCCCCCTCC
>NW_007475588.1:0-310 GCF_000475195.1 Diaphorina citri
AGGCAGCACAGCCACGCAGTGCAGTTTAGGAAAATTGGAACTGTGTGACACAGTTTACAGCGCACATTGATGAGCAGTTTCTCAGTACGAGGATAGCTTTCTAGGTGTTGGTACCTGTTACCTGCGTATTTTAAAAAAGCTTTTTTTGTGTTTAAAGATGGCAAATTCTTTTTTAAATAATTATTATGTTGAGCTCTGAATCTGATTGAGATGACTTTTTTTGTCTGGTTTGTCTGGTTCTCATACAGTCTGTATCAGAGGTGTCGTACAGAACAGTTTTAACTTGCACTAATGCTATCAACTTCTCTTC
>NW_007475589.1:0-310 GCF_000475195.1 Diaphorina citri
AAACTATTGTATCTACCATAAAGGGGGAAAACAGAACTCGATTCGCTCTACCAGTCTGCCTAATCATCTCCCTATCAAAACAACTCAGGCTATAAACATAGATTACATAATTATGTATAAACATAGATATAATTGATAATAAACATACGTATGTAAATATGAAAACAAACAAGAAGATCAGAAGTGCAGTGATGGGTACTCATGGGGCTTTGGACCATGAGTATTTTTTCAAACTTAATGAACCACAAACATCAAAAAGTGCACTTTGGAGATCGAGTCTCATGTGTATTCGGACCAAAATTTTATGCTC
>NW_007475590.1:0-310 GCF_000475195.1 Diaphorina citri
CCTACTTAGTTTTACCGTACCTTACCTACAGTACCTACTTAGTGTTTTATCCCCAAGTCATAAAATCCGTTGTTTTTTTACGACTTTGGGCACGACCGTGTTCAAATATCTACTTTTGTGCAAACAATATTAGCGAACGTGCCAATTCAAGTAACGTTGGAATTGTTGGAAACCATTAAACAACCAACATTAAATGCCCAGAACTCGAGACCATTAAAAGCCGAGGACCGCCGGAATTCCTGAAGTTCCTCAGAAAGTGGATGAACATATAGGGTTCCTGTAGCTTTTATGGCTGACTAGTTGACTATAC
>NW_007475591.1:0-310 GCF_000475195.1 Diaphorina citri
CCATTTCGGATCTTGTGTAGTAGAAGATTGTTTGTGATACCTACTATGCCAAATACAAGTGGCTCCAAACTATGAAATCACTTGTTAAGGAGGAGTCCTGTTGATTTAATACGCTCTCTCATTTGTCATCTGATTTCATTTGAATAAAGATTAACTCGGAATGTAAATATCAATTTGCCTACCTCAAGTCTTACAATACCAACCTTCAGAAAGTGAAAGATGAATTCTCAAAATGCAAATGTCACTAAGATACCTACATAATATTTATGTATGAAGATAGGTATCTACTTATGTAGGTACCTATATATCT
>NW_007475592.1:0-310 GCF_000475195.1 Diaphorina citri
AGGACAAGTTTGAATAAACTAATTGTTAGTCGATATACTTCCCTCCTATCGTGTTTTTGAATCAGGTAGACACTACCCTATCCCTCCTATTACCTCCTAACAGTGCTACCTCTCCCTACTCTTCTAATATCTCTACCTCCTTATCCTTCTACTCTTCTAACCTCACTATTCTCCTATTCCCTCTTTACCTCCTTTCTCTTCTACTTTCTTACTTCCTCGCATGATTTGTGTTAGTCAATAGATCAGTTGCGCTTACTTGGGTGATGTTTCAAAGTCATAGAGCAGGAAAAATGAGGACCAACGGAATTTT
>NW_007475593.1:0-310 GCF_000475195.1 Diaphorina citri
ATAATGGTTTTGGCAAAAACTATTGTCTCCAAAGGTACACTGCTAATCCAAATAAAGAAGGATTTTACCCCATCAATACATATCAATAAATTAAAGATGAATTTGAAAATTCATCGACAATTATAGCTTTGGCCAAATCCATTACGTAGGTATGCTCATCTGTTCATCTACTGAAATCGACTATCACAGGGGCAAAACTAATACACTTCACATGGAAATTATTGGGAATATAAAAAACTTTGTATGGTGATTACTTGATTAGTTATTCTTTGCTCCGAAGTTGGATTAATGTGTAAACCATTACATTTTT
>NW_007475594.1:0-310 GCF_000475195.1 Diaphorina citri
ACCGAAGCGAATACAATAGTCCGTCCCTTATACCTTTTTATTACTATTGTAATAGTAAAGGGAGGACGGACTTTTTTTTGGACTTTGGAGTTGAAAATATGGAATTTGAAATATTGAGGTTCTACTGATTAACTGTTATCCTGTCTTAAAGATGAATCACCCTAGTTCATTATAAAAACAATTGATTATTGAAACATAGTGTCAGTTTTATATCCGTGCTACCAACTCAAACATAAAGCTGAGTGATTTTGAAGTTGGAACAGAAAGGTATCATGGATTTAAACCGAAAAGGTGAATTAATATGTTGAAA
>NW_007475595.1:0-310 GCF_000475195.1 Diaphorina citri
GAAATAGGACTGATATTTTCTGGTTCCACTTTTAATGAACGCCTGCTATTTATATGAGTATGCAATGTGCAACATAAAACAGAGTCCATACCTAACTTACATTTATTTGTTTTTGTTCCCAGGTTTCGATGTGAATCAGAAGAGTCAGTTACTCAAGTAAGTATTTATCAAATTATCAAACTTGTTTCAAACTAATACAGTGAAATAGTCCTCAACAAAAATGGGACACGACACACGAGGGATCAAGAAGAGACCGCCTTAACTTAATAATGTCAAACTTGTAACTTTCCTCATGATACTCTGAGACTGA
>NW_007475596.1:0-310 GCF_000475195.1 Diaphorina citri
GAGATTATAGCGTAGTATATTTTGGTGGCTACTTTCCTATTTTCAAGTTACATGATGCGTAACCGAAAGTCTTTCCTTCTACTCTTTCCTCCACCTTCTTCTTCTTTTTCTTCTTCTTCTTCTTCTTCTTCTTCTTCTTCTTCTTCTTCTTTTTCTTCTTCGTTTTAGTCTTCTTCCTATTTTTCTTCCTAATCTTTTTCCTTCTTTTTTCCCGGTTTTCTTGGTGTTATTTTTTTGTCTCTCCTTCTTCTTGCGTTTTTTTCTTTTACTCTTCGTGTATACCTACTTTAGTTTCTTTCTCGGCTTGATA
>NW_007475597.1:0-310 GCF_000475195.1 Diaphorina citri
CGGTATAGTGAGGAGGTATTTCCGTCTTGCAGTCAAAACGTCATTCCAGGATTCGCTTTGTTCATTTTTAATCGCTATTCATTATTAATGAAAACGAATAAAGCACGCTAGCCTTTCAAGCCATTCATTGTTTCCCACACTCATTTTAAAAAACTCGTGCTAGGTATCTCAAAGGTCTGGTGGTCACGATTCAAAATATGCATCCAACGCATCCATAAATCCATGATACATGGCTATCTTCAAAATTTTGGACACCTAGAGGGCCAAGGTATTTGAAAATGAAACACAACTTTTACAAAAAGATAAGGTC
>NW_007475598.1:0-310 GCF_000475195.1 Diaphorina citri
TTCCTCCTATCCTGTCTTCCTTCTTTCTTCATGTTCGGGACGATAAGACCTTAGCAGTTACAGTTCCCTCTATCAAATCTCTTCAAAAAATCCCTCGAACCTAGATCAGCGTCGATAGAGTCAATACACATTAAAACGAACATGAAACAGTTAACACGTTATGTATCGAGTGGGCGTAACACTGTAACATGTTACATGCCTAGGAATAGTGACCACTTCATTAAAACTATATTAACCCGTTGAAGACTTTGGGATGATTTTGGTAGGACAAAGTAAGGATTTTTTTTTTTTTTTTTTTTTTTTTTTTTGG
>NW_007475599.1:0-310 GCF_000475195.1 Diaphorina citri
GAAGACCAATTCGGTTTCCGAAAAGGAAGAGGTACTAGAGAAGCAATTCTGGCCTTGAGGCAAATTTTAGAAAGAAGATGTCAACAAAGCAACTTTCACAACGTTCATAGACCTGGAAAAGGCATTTGATAAAATAGACTGGAAGCTCTTATTCACAACACTGAAAAACAAAGGAATTGATTGAAGAGACAGACGGATCATATTCAACCTTTATAAAACTCAAACAACTCAAATTGACGTCAATGGTGTGATGGAAGAGGCAAAGATTAGAAAAGGTGTTAGACAGGGCTGCCCCTTGTCGCCTTATATG
>NW_007475600.1:0-310 GCF_000475195.1 Diaphorina citri
CACAAAATGGTGTAAGGAAAAATCAATCAAAATGTAGCAAAATTTCAAAATGTAGCAAGTATTAAAAATAACCATTTAACTCATTAGGGTAAGTATCAAAATATCCTCGAAGTAAGAGAAGAACGACATCATGGAAAAACATATCGAATAATTTGGAACAATATAATGTAAGCGAAAAATACATAAACTGTCAATAACGTGAATGTGATAAGCAGGTCCTATGTAAAACAGGTAGCCGGTTGTTAAAGGCAAAACGTAATAATATTAGCTAACAGTGCCTACATAAATACCTATACTCTCGCAGTGAAAA
>NW_007475601.1:0-310 GCF_000475195.1 Diaphorina citri
GAAATAACGATAACAATTAACGATATAGTGTTATCAATATGGGCTTTGTACAATCACGCGGCTTACAGCTCAGTCACTCAGTCAATCTCCGGACCTTATCGCGGTAGCTGCCCCCCAGGTACCTACTTTGTTTACCGATAAATAAAATAAAAATAAACACCTAAAATAAAAATAAATGGGAGGAAAAATAAGAAAATAACGAATACCAATACCGACCATTCGCGAACAAAAGAAGGTGTGTTTGTTTTCTTTGTTTTGCTAAATTATTTTTACGTGCTTTTCTTTAACGAGAGATTTCTGTTTGTGTTGT
>NW_007475602.1:0-310 GCF_000475195.1 Diaphorina citri
TCTGTCTTAATTTTGTTTGTTTTAAATTACTTCTTATTCTTCAAATGATGTAATGTGAGTTGAATTTATTGACGTGAGAATGACGTTTGCTTAATTGTGTTTTAAGTACAAAGAAGATAATCCAGTCACTTGATAAACGTCATGGAAATAGGTTTGTGCTGAGGCTAAGAACCTCTTCACAATTTTTGGGGAATTCAATTGTCTTATCTAGTATGTCTAGTATTGTCTTATCTAGTATTTAATTGTCTTATCTAATAAACTCCTTTTAAGACTCGTAAATAATGCTTCATCAAATTACAAATACTTACCT
>NW_007475603.1:0-310 GCF_000475195.1 Diaphorina citri
AAATTTTAATGAGCATAACATGAGACTGTAATAAAGAGTATACATAGTGGCCGTGGCCTAACCGTGCCCTCTGGAAACATAGGCCAGGGGCACTTAAGTTATTTAGCTAAATGTGATTAGGTAATTGGTCATTTGAAGGGATTTTATACGTCAAGTTTGTCCTATTGTCACAACAAGAAATTGTGCTCAAAAAGCATTAAGTTCTATAATAACTCGTATGTAGGTAATCAACGTGATCTCAGGAGCGTATGATGCCATCGAATCATTAGAGGGGATATTGTCAAGTAGGTACTCGTACGCTTTGTAGCGT
>NW_007475604.1:0-310 GCF_000475195.1 Diaphorina citri
AAAAAAAAAAAAATGCCGTCTTTCTTTCAGACACCCACGCCTCGATAACGTTGAAAAAAAAAATCGTAATCAATTTTTTTGGGCTCGATTTGATTCGTACCTACTTGGTCACAATGGTCACTCATCCAGAAAAACTCCACTTTCAACGGAGCTTAACTTTAGTGTTTCGCGGGGAAACTATCGTATCCAACTATTCAGTATCCACCATTTACACTGGCTCCTAAAGTTTCAGTGATGAAGTTTCATTTAGTTAAACTCTAACCAATAATTTCACCATCGAAAAAACACCGCGCTTAACAAGTTTAACTAA
>NW_007475605.1:0-310 GCF_000475195.1 Diaphorina citri
AATTCAAATTGTTTACAATATTACTGTAAAAAAAAATATTTCAATAAAGATGTGCTCTATTAAACTGTTAGTAAAATGGAACAACCTGTTCTAAGCTGACAGTCTAAAATAAGCACAAGTTATTATTTTTGTGAAGAAGACCTACGTTTAACCGGCCCGACAATATGTACATAAACTCCTGTTTGTCTTTTGTGGACAAACAGATTATAGAATCGGCTTACCATACCAGATAATGTACCATGGGAACTTCTGAAGAGTTTTCTGAGAACTTGCTGGATGTTCAGTACTAATCTTGTGTTTGTAATATTAA
>NW_007475606.1:0-310 GCF_000475195.1 Diaphorina citri
TATGATGTTGCAAGATTCCATGAATCAAAATAAAGGACATGCCATGCAGAATGCAGATGGTATCGGAGGGCTCTTGAGATCTCCATGCGGACCATTTTCCGACGGGTAAAACAAGGGCGAACAGAAAGTGCATTTTCTCCCTCGTGTTCAGGGTGGAAAATGTGGGTTCCAATTTTCAAATATGGCTTTACCTTTTAGCTGCATGGATAAGACGAATATACGACTACCTAATTTAGTATAAAAGTCCACGCACATCTATTATCCTTCGCGGATACGTTCCGTCTCGTATCCGTGACGGATAGTTGTTCGT
>NW_007475607.1:0-310 GCF_000475195.1 Diaphorina citri
TAATGCCCCAGTTTTTCAAGGAATAAAGAATAGAACACCATAGACCGACTATACCTGTGAATGATTCAATTTTAGCAGACATAATATTATGTACCAATCCGAATTTCAGGCGGTATACGAAATTTCTAATAAAATTCAAAACCCAGTTTCGGTCTAATTTAGAGTGTTAACATAGTACCTAAAAACATTTCAGCAGTGCGCCCGAGTTCTAACACTTCTAACTGCTTATTAAGTTTACCAAAATTTGGCACTACCAAAAAAACACCAAACTCATCTCTGCCGAGGATATTAATGTCAGACTTGGTATGCG
>NW_007475608.1:0-310 GCF_000475195.1 Diaphorina citri
CTTGGAGGGTAGCACGTCTGCCTTGTAAGCGCTAGGTTACGGGTTCGATTCCCGCCCGGGGTGAAACAGATAGGGTTTGTTTTTGGAATGGCTGACTTTCTCCTATCCTGTCTTCCTTCTCTCTTCGCTTACGGGACGATAAGACCTTACTAGTTACAGTTCCCTCAGGCGAGCCTTTTCTTAAAATAATGAATAAATAAATACATAGTGTAAAAAATATACCTGTTTAATTTATAAAAGTAAAATACATAATATTATTTGACAAGTTTCAAAGACCTACGCTAGCCTAGTTACATTGGTTGGTAGCGCG
>NW_007475609.1:0-310 GCF_000475195.1 Diaphorina citri
GACGAAATCTTCCTCCACTCCCAGCCTCTCCTGGCGAAAATATCCCTCATAGGTAACGTGGATTGAACTCTGTAGTTTGTGTAGTTTTGTAGCCAGTGTAGTTTCGTATTATAAAAAGACGGGATTAAGTAACGTTCTGCTGAGGTCTTGAGGTGTGTCCAAACATAGTCGATCGACGAGGTAACTCTATGTTATCGAGGCAGTGTGGACAGTTCAGTCGACATCGATGGCCGGTCGACTAAGTGTGAACACTCCTTCGTCGTCCAGAAAGCGATGAGAGAAGGAAGACAAGATGGAAGAAAGGCAGCCT
>NW_007475610.1:0-310 GCF_000475195.1 Diaphorina citri
CGCATCGAGCATTTGTGTTTGCAATTTTCGTCGTTCCGCGTTTGCCTGACCTGAGGCAGATGTAGCGAGGCATTCGAAACGAGCAGCCTCTTAAGCCCATCTTTTAGGGCTGTTTGCCCCTATACCTAAGCCTCAAAGTGGGTTTTTGTGCTCAAGAAGTACTGTCGATCAGTTTTGAACGTTTGTTTGTGAAAGTCCATTATGCATCACTCACGGGAAATTGATGGTCAGTAGACCACAGGTTAACAACCCCTGGTCTAGACTCATCCTGAGGGATTTTATGTCTGACAAACAATAACAATGTCACTCC
>NW_007475611.1:0-310 GCF_000475195.1 Diaphorina citri
ATTGACAACAACTTCTCCTTGACCTCTTGCAACTTGCTCTGAAAACGAGAGACAAACAAATATTTTACGGATTCTTAGACGAGTAAAACGAGACAAAACGACACCTATATCTCTACTATAAATCATTAATAATGTATGTGGTAAAGCTAGTTTTTCCTATATCAATTCTACAGTTTTTCTATTGATGTTACCACTACGCTGATCGCTGCTCAAGTGTTCTTACGAAGTTTAGCGCAACCCGACTTCTAAGCACAGGGATAAAGAACTTCGATCTTACCTGGGGTCGATAAGTTCTCGCGATTTCTACCAA
>NW_007475612.1:0-310 GCF_000475195.1 Diaphorina citri
TTCATATAACTGGCTCTGTCAGTCACCGAATCTCCATTCTCCAACTTACGATTCTCATACTCTTTCGATTTTGTTCTTTAAAAAAATCTAATTCAATGTTGGAACACTTTAATAAATACAATTAAAATAAAAGCTGTTAATATAATGTGGAGATCAGCCCAGTATAGGGATTATCAATTATTTCAACAAACACATTGTTAAACACAAGAACATCGTGTAGGAATTAGACGTTTTCTCCTATCTTGAGCTCCCAAGTAACCTTAGTAGTCAGTACATACTTCATACACTACTAGAGCATTAAACAAAATTA
>NW_007475613.1:0-310 GCF_000475195.1 Diaphorina citri
GCGGGAGATCCGGGTTCGATTCCCAGCAGGGTCAAAAAAACAATAAAATTATACATATCATGCAAATGATTCCATGGCTGTCTGTTGCGGGACCCACTCAGCCTCGTGAGGAAAATAAGTAGCTATGACATATAAATGTGCATAGCGACTGTTACAAGCATGATAGGTAAACAGTGGGTGTTGGGACCATCGAGATATCTGTCGGGCTGGGCAATTCATTCACGCAATTCATTTTATATGCTTCCGACAAATCAACTTGAGTAGAGGGCCTTAGCGTGATGTTTAACATGGTCCCCAATGAATGTCGCTA
>NW_007475614.1:0-310 GCF_000475195.1 Diaphorina citri
TGTACACTACTTTGAAAGGAATCCAGGTGGCAAAACAAGGAAACTTGCAAATGGACGGACATTCTCAGAGAAAATACGCTCACAGCTGAGATTGAAAAAAAAATATTCTTGTTTTTTAAAGCCTCATTTGGATTTAGGATTAAAAAAAACTCCACTCTATCCCCTCGCTCCTGAAGTCCCCCCCGGAGTTTCTTACTGTCCATTTCTTCCCCGGATACCCCGCCATGTCTGGCTTTATTTCCTTATTAGACATAGACGAACATTGGACAAAGAAGTCCATTGCTTCTCTTTCTCCCCTTTATTATGGGAA
>NW_007475615.1:0-310 GCF_000475195.1 Diaphorina citri
CTCTCTCTCTCTCTCTCTCTCTCTCTCTCTCTCTCTCTCTCTCTCTCTCTCTCTCTCTCTCTCTCTCTGTCTCTTTCTTTCTCCCTGTTTACTCTTGTGAGACTTGATACCCTACCACGTATTTCGCCAGGAAGGAGGAAGTACCAAAACTTGATGAGGATTTTTTGTTTTATATCCGAGGACATCTATAAAATATAGGTGGATGCTGGTATCTCTCTATAAAATATAGATAGATACTGTTTTTAACGATCGGGAAATGAAGGTTTTCTTTCCCCCCCTTTATCACCCCAATTTAATATCCCGGACATAG
>NW_007475616.1:0-310 GCF_000475195.1 Diaphorina citri
GCTGTGAGTTTAATTTGACCTTGACCAGATCTTGCTGAATGAGAATTTGAGAATGTTGACGGGAGGTTTGAAGATACATAGTAGAATAGAATATATTTATATGGTTGTGGAAAAACCTGGAAAAGTCATGGAATTTGAAATTGGTTCAGAAAGTCATGGAAAATCGTGAATAATTGACAAAAACCTTGAAAAGTCATAGAATTCAGCCCTTGACTTGGAGTGATGATAAAAATGGCTTTTTTTTATTGGTTTAAAAAGATGAGTGTTCCACCGCCGTTTTTTATTTCGTAGCAATAGAACAACTGCTACA
>NW_007475617.1:0-310 GCF_000475195.1 Diaphorina citri
ACAGATAAGGTTAGTTTTCAGAGTGGCTGCCTTTCTCCTATCCTGTCCTCCTTCTCTCATTGATTTCGGGACGATGAGATCTCTATCGTTACAATTCCCTATATCAAAAACCTCCAAAAGACGGAAAAAAGTATGTGTATTGTGAACATCACACGACTGTCTGTTACATTTGCGGAATAAGTATTTGAAAAATTTGGACCAACTGCAATACTAACTGCAATACTTTTAGTAGAGCTTCGCTATACTTTAGTAATAGAAAGTAAACATACATACCTAGACCCGAATAGCCGGGACACAGGATGGACAGCTG
>NW_007475618.1:0-310 GCF_000475195.1 Diaphorina citri
GATTTGGGGCGTCGTTTTTTTTTTTTTTTTTTTTTTTTTCTCGTTATTTCCTACAATTGGTGTTGAGTTTTGTCACAATTGTCACGAGAGAGAGAGAGGGAGGGAGAACATCAGATGAAAGCGTGTGCGATAAGTGAACCGATTTATCGCACCTCTTCGTGATCAATCGGCGAGTTAGGAAACCCTAAGGTGTGTCCAAACCGACCGTCATTTGTGGGTGATCAACGTCGACTGAAACCGTACACTGTCTCGACACTATAAGCTTTTTTACCAACCTCAGTGGTGCAGTAGTTATCGCAATGGGCTAAGC
>NW_007475619.1:0-310 GCF_000475195.1 Diaphorina citri
TAAAAACTCTGTAAATAGACCTTGCCAAAAGGCCTATTATATCTAAAATAAATAAAATAAATAAATAAATAGTTGAAATCCAAGTTTGGTACCTGTTTTTACCTCCAAAACCAGCGCAGGTTGAAGTTTTTGGAGCACTGGTTTTTCCGGGTTTTGCTATCTCTAAATCGACCAATGCCAGGTACATGAAGCTAAAGCCCTAACCTACCCCATGATCTATTCAAAATAATACCCTTCCACTGAGTACTACTTACTCGTAAAAGTAAGAAGATTAGATCTTATTACAAACTCCATAATCTATTCCTAGAAT
>NW_007475620.1:0-310 GCF_000475195.1 Diaphorina citri
AGTGTTGGGATTTGATTGTTCTTGTGGGGGTTGAAAATTTCTTTTACTATCTGGATATCCACAATTTTATTTTTATTGAAAAACGGTCATCACCAAAAAACGACTCTTGATTTTTCAACGCTTTTGCCTTGGTCATAAATGGTATACATAATTCGACGACAAGGGTTGAGTTTATACCTATTTCAGAATTTTCAAAGCTTAAGTTGAGTTTATATTTCAGAATTTTCAAAGCTTTTCAGCTATACCGACTAAACGGTTAGAGATATTGTAAAAGTTAAGGTGAAAGAACACTCAAATAAGCATAATTTAA
>NW_007475621.1:0-310 GCF_000475195.1 Diaphorina citri
TTTTCTCTTGTCTTCTTTCCTCCTTTCCCTTCTCTCCCTTTCCTCACTTCTCTTCTCTTCCTGTCGTCTCTTCTCTCTTCCCTTCTCTTCTCTCCCTTTTCCTTTCCTTCTCTTCCTTTCCTCACTTCATTATTCTCTTCCATTCTTCCCTTATCTCTTGAGCGACACAAGGCCGGGCCGAGGTGTACAATATGAACACAATGTTCATCCCTATTCTACTCACCGACCCAGTTGAGTGACACACTAGGCCGGGCCGAGCTGTACAATATGAACACAATGTTCATCCCTATTCTACTCACCGGGACCCAGT
>NW_007475622.1:0-310 GCF_000475195.1 Diaphorina citri
GAGTCTAGTTTGTACACGGCGAAGTCGGTTACTAGGAGAGCGCGGTCGGCACACCGGTTGAACTTGTTGGTCTTGTGAACGAACGCTGAGAACATCACCTGAGAATGAAAGAGATTGGGATCAGTATAGCTTTGTAATTTATCTACATCAATAACAGTATACAATACAATACATAGAAAAAATAGGGGACACGGTTGGTCCAGTGGTAACGCGCTTGCTTGCCATGCAGAAGGTGTACTCGTTTTTCGATTGCAAATATTTCAACGGGTTACTTTCTGGTGTTCTCGTGTTGACCCAGCACCTAAATGGG
>NW_007475623.1:0-310 GCF_000475195.1 Diaphorina citri
TGAGTGGACGCCCGAAATGGAGACAGCATTTGTGAAGGCCAAGGAAATTCTTGTCAACAAAGTGACCCTGGCCTATCCGCATCCTGACTTTCCACTGTCAGTTATGACTGATGCGTCCAACACTGCCATCGGCGGCACAATCAATCAGGACCAGAATGGAGTTGTTCGTCCACTAGCTTTCTTTTCAAGGAAGTTGTCGCCTGCGGAACAAAAATATTCCACTTACGACCGCGAGCTGCTGGCTATCTTTGCCACAGTGAAACGTTTTGACTACCTGTTGGAAGGACGCAGATTCACCATTCTAACCGAT
>NW_007475624.1:0-310 GCF_000475195.1 Diaphorina citri
ACACGAGGTACACAATAGGGCTGCCTGGAAGACACTGACAAGAAATGCCGACCCTATTTAAATAGGAAAAGGCAAGGAAGAAGAAGGAGAAGAAGAAGAAGAAGAAACGTCCTTTTTCTTTTGTAGCAAACTGCTACATAATGGCTAAGGGGGAATTGGTCTCAAATTTATGTGACGCGAATTGCAAAGCATTCACGTACGTTAGTTCTAATGAGTGCAAATTTGTGCACCATAAAAAGAATCAGAAAAGGAGACTGAACTTACTTTTTCATCAGGTAAAGTCTAAGAGAGCCTGGAATCGTTTTCTGTG
>NW_007475625.1:0-310 GCF_000475195.1 Diaphorina citri
CACCCACGAGTAACGTTGCTTAACTTAAGTGACCCATCGTCCGTTCCCACTTGTCGTGAGTTTCATCCGATTTTTTTTTCCGAATGTCGTGTAAGTAATGTAAATGAGAGTGTTCTCATCACACACGACACGATTTTTTTCCGAATGTCTTGTAAGTAATGTAAATGAGAGTGTTCGCAGTACACACGACACGATTTTTTCTCCGAACGACAAGTGGTTACGGGCCTTAACGTCACGACTTTTCAAAGTGCCCAATGGAATACGCGCTACGAGGCTACGATCAGGGACAAGGCTATATTTAGGGGGGGGG
>NW_007475626.1:0-310 GCF_000475195.1 Diaphorina citri
CACTTAGTTTGTATACTTATTTATATCTATTGTTAGTTTGTTCGGCCTAGGAAGAGCGAATTCTGTTGGCTTCCAAGGCTCGATTTTGCCCTTTCTGAAAAAAAAAGTAGAAGGAGGAGACAACGAAAGAGAAGAAGAAGAAAAATGAAAAAAAGAAGAAGGAGAAGGGAGAGGAGGAGGAAGAGAAGGAGGAAGAGGAAAGAGAAGAGTAAGAACAAGAAGACGTATAGACGAAAAAGACGATAGCAAAGTAGAAGAAGAAAGAAACGACAACAAAGACGAACTTTGCGTCATGGAGATTTGGAGAAGC
>NW_007475627.1:0-310 GCF_000475195.1 Diaphorina citri
CGATTTCGGGACGATAAGACCTTAGCAGTTACACTGTTGCGAGTTATCATTTGCTTCCTGTGAACCCAGTCCTCTCAAGTTAACCCGCTGTGTCCTTCCTCCTAAATAACTTCTGAAAAGTTCAAGATCCCTCTATCAAACATCTAAAAAAGAAAAAAAAACTTCGGAATTTTCAATCATTAAGTATTTGTTTGTAAGAAGTAGTGAAGAGCTTCTTCATGATGGAATCATCATAGAATAGATCAGTTGCGCTTACTTGGGTGGTGTTTCAAAGTCATAGAGCAGGAAAAATGAGGACCAACGGAATTTT
>NW_007475628.1:0-310 GCF_000475195.1 Diaphorina citri
GAGAAAAAATACTGGAATGTAAAAGAGAAGGGGAGAGAGAGGGAGAGAGCGAGAGAGAGAGAGGGCTGTAAAAAAGGGGTGAAAAAAGGAAATTTAATCTACCACCTTCCCCCCTCTCCTACTCTCCCTCTTCCCCTTTATCTCTTCCCCTTCCCCTTCCCCTCCCCTTAATTCCTTTTCTATCCCTCTTTCTCCTCCCTCTCCTCTTCTTCCTCTCCTCCTCCTCTTCCTTCTCCTCCTCCTCTTCCTTCACCACATGTTGCTCAGTTTTCTGTTTGTTTTGACAATTTTCCTGATATTTGTTCCAGCT
>NW_007475630.1:0-310 GCF_000475195.1 Diaphorina citri
CCAGATTTTTTATTGAGAAAACTGCTGAAAAGTCCCATAACATAAGATAGTGCCCACCTGTAAGATAGTGCCCACCTGTACACTTATCTGTCACGGATACATTCCGTCACCTTACGTTTAGCTAGTTCCATAATATTAAAGATTGATGTAGTCCATGTCCCTGCTGGCTAAGTGTGTGATCTTGCATTTGATCCAATGTAAAGTAATATGGAACAAGCTAGACGTAAGATCTTTGACGGATAAGTTTTCGTGGACCTTTAGTAAGACAGCTTTTTGGACTGGCATGTAATGTGGGCTAGTAAAAGTTTCT
>NW_007475631.1:0-310 GCF_000475195.1 Diaphorina citri
TGTCACATCCACTAATTTCATCCTGAGGTACTTTAGTTAGGTACCCTTCTCTTCGAGTTTTTGGTTAAACACATGTGTGTTTAACTCCTCCTCCCAGCCAGACGTAACTGATGAGTCCTCCCAGCCAGACGTAACACATGTCAACTCTTCACACTGGCCTTTTAGGCTTTTAGCAAGACTTATCAGCTTATCACTTTCTGACTGGTGAGCCAATCATTAGCCTACAACCTATTTTAGCCAACACCTGAGAGCAGCCCAAGACGCGTTTCGTTCTTATTTGAACTCATCAGTTAGACATAGCTCTCAGGTG
>NW_007475632.1:0-310 GCF_000475195.1 Diaphorina citri
CAAGGAGTCCTTCCTCTCTATTGAAATGAAAGGAGGATATGTTGTCTATCAGGTAATGAAACTCTGTCTAATGTCTAAACTCTAATCAAATGAAGAGACTGTATGAAGTACTAAACGGAAAGTACACCATTTGGAAAAAACGTTTGGGCGACATTGTCTAATGTCTTATCAAAGGACGACCTTGTGTAAAGTATAAATGGGAATGTACACCATCAAACAATTGGCGAAAACGCTGGGCCAGACTAGTTAGTTTGGAGGGTAGAGCGTCTATCTTGTAAGCGTTAGGCCGCGGGTACCTACGATTAATTTT
>NW_007475633.1:0-310 GCF_000475195.1 Diaphorina citri
ACCACCACGTCACATCACGTGAGCCCATGGGGAGTCAGAAAGACGTGAGCTAACGTGACGTGATAATAGTGTGGCTGTCCTGAACGAGATAACCTATAATATTATGGAAAAACTTTGAACTATATCTTTCTGACTCTACATGAGCTCACGTGACGTGACGGTAGTGTGTTTCTACCTTTATTTTCCAGATGATTCCAAGCTTCATCCCTGAGCAAGGGCAAATGTTTTACCACTTCCCAAAATAATGTGGGATAGTCAGATCACCCCTCTCTAAGGGGACTTTAACTCTGGTTGGAAACCACTATTCTAC
>NW_007475634.1:0-310 GCF_000475195.1 Diaphorina citri
AAATAAATAAAAAATAAATAAATTAAAAAAAACTGTGCAAACTTACTTGAAGTGAAGAGCTCGGTACGCGGTGAAGTAGGATACATACAGGGTGGCTGCTTCAGTGAAACTCAACTGAGGGGGCATGTGATACACATCTATTCTCTTCAGCTTGGCATACTGAGAGTATCCACCCTTACCCAGGATAGGCTTACCGAACACCTTGTCTCCAACCTGCGGGGGGAAATTAATGGAATAGAATAGAATATACCTTGTTTATACTGCCAGAATGAGACTGAAAAGTCCCTTTACTCCCGCAGTCTAACCAAGG
>NW_007475635.1:0-310 GCF_000475195.1 Diaphorina citri
CGGATTTCACATAGCATACTCCTCATATTCTCCGGTGTAAGTGTTGAGAAATCTGTTGTGCTCTCTCTCCCAATGTTCCTGAAGCGATTCCTTCCGACTTGACTTAAAACTGCATATTTGACATCTGAGAAGAAATCAAGGTTTTTGACTGTAGACTAATACTACTTTTCGTACCAAAAGGCACTCGGAAAATTAGAAAGTAGACCCTCTGTTCTTCTCCCCTGGAGAAGAACATCAAAGTCCCACTTACAGAGACTCCACTTTGCCCACTGCCATGGCCTTATTTAATAAACATAATTCAGCTCTGGAT
>NW_007475636.1:0-310 GCF_000475195.1 Diaphorina citri
GTGCATATGTCAAAGCGTAGTAGTTCAGTGAATTAGACACTAGAGACCTCGCTCAGGAAATGGGTCTCTGATCCCCCCAAAGGCCCAAGGGGGAGTGTGAGCAAGTTTCCTTCACGGACTGAACATTTCCTCCAACTCCATGAAAAAAGTACCACCAAACCACCATCATCCACCATGCATATATCACGAACACGAAAATAGAAGAATGGTCAAATTTCACCCAAACCGAAAAATCTGATCGTGTTTCATCGCGTTGAAAAAATCAAGCTAGGGTACATGAAAAATCGTCGAGTTAAAAAAAAAAAAAAAG
>NW_007475637.1:0-310 GCF_000475195.1 Diaphorina citri
TTGTATAGAAATTCACATATAGAAATTTCTCCTGTTGTTAAGCTCAAACGTATGTAGGTACAGAGCCCAAACTATGTTCAAACCTAGGTAGTAGATATACTTAACAATTAGGCTTGGTCGCATATTGGAAGCGTAGTCGCGAGATCTTTTTACGTGATACAAAAATCGCGACTACGTTTCTAATGTGCGAGGAACCTCAAACTTTACCGAAGAACGCATCTTTACCATTTCAATAAAATTTAATCATCACAGTCCTGAAATTTTCTCACAGAGGCTAAATTCTAGGTTCTTCCATAATAAAATACTGTCA
>NW_007475638.1:0-310 GCF_000475195.1 Diaphorina citri
ATTTCGAGCGTAGAGACGCTCTTAAACGCTTGTTTGCATGAAAAATATTTACAAAATCTCGCTGATAGTGATTTATCTAAGAATAGGTAGGTTTGTTTAATGTTTAAGGTATGTCACTATGTCTGTAGGAGAGGAGATATTACCCACACAACTTATTATCTATAATTAAGTAAACCATTGTGGTTTAACTTTAACTACATTTACTAATCTGTACAAGATTTAAGTCATATGAATTAAGTAGGTAATTCCATTACTACATTCCTAGGAAATACTGATGACAGGTGTGTTTGGAGAGTATGTAGGTACCTAC
>NW_007475639.1:0-310 GCF_000475195.1 Diaphorina citri
GGAGAGGTGTTGGTCAACGTCGGCTCAGCGCGGGGTCCCTTCGATCTTCTGACGTTCGCGTCCCTACCGTTCAGTTCTGTACAAGGTGGCACACAACTCGGTGACTCTCTGTACCTACAGGATGTCACACAAGTGACTCTCTCTAGCTCGTGGACGAGTTCGCGGAAAGCATAAACGCCATAAACAAACATCGATAAATAAACAGAATTTTCTCGCACGATTTATTTCATGGAAAATTGCTTTCGAACGGCAATTTATTTCTCCTCTGCGTAACGGGAATCCGCTCTGGCAAATATTTACTTGTACAATA
>NW_007475640.1:0-310 GCF_000475195.1 Diaphorina citri
TTTTAAATTTTTTTTTTTTTTTTTTAAGTAATAGTTACTGTCTAAAAACTTTTGTAAATATTTTTTCATGATTTTCCGTTCCAAAAATGAAGGGTTATTATGATTTTTTGTTCCAAAGTAAGGAACGGCTGGTTATTTTTTGTTATTGTTTGACGTTCGAGTTACAACAGAAGAAAGTTGTTCTAATTTAACCTTCGTTTTTATTCCCCCTTTTTTTCAATATAATTTTCTTTGATTTTGTACTTATAAGTCTTCCTTGTTCCTTGCAAGAAATGCAAGGATCGCGCGATTTAGGTAAAAATGCCTACTA
>NW_007475641.1:0-310 GCF_000475195.1 Diaphorina citri
TAACCCACACATTTTGATTGGGTACTTGGGTAGTAATATAGGTAACTATCTTGAACTTTCGCCCTACATTGTTGCAAAGGTGATGCCAGTAGGCTTAATACTGGTAATTGTGACTGACTACAGTCCCTATATTATGCACGATAATTGTCCACGTAGATCTTCTAATGTTGGAGAGGATTGCGTGTGAGATGATATTTATTGCCCTCATTATTTGTCCTGTTGGAAGTTAGATATAAGAACCATCTGCTACCTCATGCAGCCTTTCGCGAATAGCTAGAAGTGGTGGACATCATTCATTGCATCACAGTAT
>NW_007475642.1:0-310 GCF_000475195.1 Diaphorina citri
GGAGAGAAAAAGAGAGAGAGTCAGAAAAGTCCTTGGGAGGGATGAAGACTAAAGAGAGAGGGAGAAGAAAGGTAGAGAGAGAGAGAGAGAGAGCAAAATGAAGAAAAGAGGTAGAAGCGTATATCTCATCAAAACCCTCTCACTCCCTCTCTCCCACCCTTAACACATTTACTGCCTTCTTACCTGTGCTTAAATCTCCCCTCTCCCCTCCATCCTCCTCCTCTTCCCTCCTTCTCTCTCTCTCCCTCTCTTTCCCTACTCTTCTCATTTTATAATCCACTTTACATGCAAAACGTGAGAATATGAATTG
>NW_007475643.1:0-310 GCF_000475195.1 Diaphorina citri
AAAACGGCGGTGAAACACTCATCTTTTAAACTCACAAAAAACCCTCACAATATGAACTCTGGTCCCGGGACCCAACAGATACGAGATGGAGGATGGGTTTTTACTAGGAATCAACTCACAGGTACCGAAAAGTGCCACACTTTATATATCGAAGGTTTTTGATCTGAGAGTCTTTCAAAGATTTTTCCGCCTATGATCGCTATGATCCAATCGTAGAAAACCGTAAAAGTATATGCCTCACGAGGTTTTTCCTGCCAACTCAAATAATCGGTGCCAGCCTTCAAATCGATTTTTTTTGCCAAATTTCATG
>NW_007475644.1:0-310 GCF_000475195.1 Diaphorina citri
TTCTTCCCCTTGTCTTCGCCAATTGATGCGGATGGTTGTTTCTCTTTGGCTGTGAGTTTATCCACGATTTTTGCTATTTCTGGTCCTAGACTTGCTCCTGCTGAACTTGAACGGGGTCTCGGCTCCAGGCTTCGGTTGAAGAATTTGTTGAGTTTTTGCTGTTTCTGTAGGGATTGCTGTTTCTTCGGTTTCCTTCCTTGATTACCACTCACATCTGCTGATCCTGGGGATCTACCTCTTTTCTTGTTGGCTGAGTCTTTCTTTCCTTGCTCCTGTGAGTCAGAGTCAAACTTATTATTATTATTAAATA
>NW_007475645.1:0-310 GCF_000475195.1 Diaphorina citri
CTTACGGTTGAGAAGTTGCGGGTTCGATACTTCCTTGTGTCGACAAATTTCCCTTTTATTCGTGAACCGTTACCAAATTAGCAAGTGAATAGTTGATCCCATGTGATTTTTCACGCGGAATCGAATGGTGCTACTTTTAGCACTCTCTGACTTAG
Organism: Diaphorina citri; assembly: GCF_000475195.1. NCBI lineage: Eukaryota > Metazoa > Arthropoda > Insecta > Hemiptera > Psyllidae > Diaphorina > Diaphorina citri. The sequence continues at coordinate 156 of NW_007475645.1, forward strand.
AGTTGAGAAGTTGCGGGTTCGATACTCCCCGGTGTCAACAAATTTCCCTTTTATTTGTGAACCATTAACAAGTAAGGATGTGAATAGTTGATCCCATGTGATTTTTCACGCGGAATCGAATGGTGCTACTTTTAGCACTCTCTGACTTACAGTTG
>NW_007475646.1:0-310 GCF_000475195.1 Diaphorina citri
GACTGTGTTGTACTGAGATGATGTCACGAGGAGATCCGTTGAGGGATTTAGTGTTAAGATCTGAAATAAAAAGTTCAAGATATGTATTGGTAATTCTCACCCGGGTTTGTTCTCGGAACGGCTTGGTTTCTATCCTGTCTTCCTTCTCTCTTCGATTTCGGGACGATAAGACCCTAACAGTTACAGTTAATTCCATCAAACATCTTTAAAAAAAGGGGGTTAGGCCTGTCACATAATGAAAGTGTTTTCACACAAATTTGGCCATTCTATCCCTACGAGCCTAGCAGAAGAAAACCTACCTAAAAAAAAA
>NW_007475647.1:0-310 GCF_000475195.1 Diaphorina citri
TGCAAGACACTGAATGAGATATTGGTATTATTGGTGTACAAAATACTCATTGATATGCCTACTAGGAGTACTGGGGTACAAGATAGTTATTGAGATATATTGGTATACAAAATACTGATTCAGTTATTGGTATACAAGATAGTTTTAAAGATAATAAAATTATTGATATGCCTACTGGTGTACATGAACAAGATACTTATTGAGATATTGGTGTAGGTACAAGATAGTTTTCGATAACAAAATTGAAATTGAAAGTACCTATCTACTTATAAAAAAAGTTTCTATGTATAATATTTTTTTTTATTATTAT
>NW_007475648.1:0-310 GCF_000475195.1 Diaphorina citri
TGGTACTTAATTCTAAAGCTGCAAGTTTCGTGGAAATTTTGAAGGAGCAAAAAGTCAATTTGGGTTTTTATTTCAAGGAGATTATTAAAGCAAATAATCTGAAAACATTAATCTGTAAGATAGATGAACATTTCTTTGTCCACTAAAATCACCAGATCCTTGTAATAACATCTTAAGGTGTGTCCACACTCCACACCATACATAGTCGACGATTCACATCTGTCGACCATGTGTGGACACACCTTTAGATTGTTGGATTGGTTGGTACAAAACGAGGTGAAGTGACCCAAATGAATTGTGAAATTTACTT
>NW_007475649.1:0-310 GCF_000475195.1 Diaphorina citri
TGTATTATTTTTTGGTGTTCATTATTGAAATAAACTTCTTTTCTTTTGTTCCCAGGTCATGGTGGCAATTCAGCTGTGCCACTTCTTGGATCATCAACTTTGCTGCAACTCTGGCCTGGTCCGAAAGCGATGAAATTTACACTGGGTATTTTGAGTATAGGGTCTTTATTACGATAGTAATAAAAAGGTATAAGGGACGGGCTATTGTATTCGCTTCGGTGTCGTCTGTCTTTCTGTCCCCGTAGAAGGACTTATCCAAACCTGGTCGACCTATATATCAAATTAAAGGTCTTTTTACCAGGAACACGAA
>NW_007475650.1:0-310 GCF_000475195.1 Diaphorina citri
GTTCTCCTTATCAAGTTGACCCACAGAACTTATATATAATGAACTTACATATAATATACTATAGATAGAACTTATATAAGGAGAACCTTCTTTGGAGTTCTGCAGAATATATCTGCCTTTTGGTTCTCCTTATCAAGTTGACCCACAGAACTTATATATAATGAACTTACATATAATATACTATAGATAGAACTTATATATAATATAACTTGATAAGGAGAACCTTCTTTGAAGTTCTGCAGAATATATCTGCCTTTTGGTTCTCCTTATCAAGTTGACCCACAGAACTTATATATAATGAACTCACATA
>NW_007475651.1:0-310 GCF_000475195.1 Diaphorina citri
ATTGTCGAAATATTTACCTGTGTGGATATGGTTAGGTTTATAGTTTACTTCTGGATATTTAATTCCCTGTTATTTCTGAGAAGATATACTTCTCAGAGAAAGATACTTCTTAGAAGAGATATCAACATCTGAGAAAAGCCTCACCCAACCAAAATCGCAGGTTTTAAAATTTGTATGTTTAATGTTTATTGTTTTAAAATTTTAAAATCTATATTGTATTATTAATCATTATCCATTTGTACCTTATTTCTGACTTGTTGCTTTGACAATTTCGTTTTTTATATATTCTTTGTTGAAAAATTGTTATCTT
>NW_007475652.1:0-310 GCF_000475195.1 Diaphorina citri
AGAGAGAGAGAGAGAGAGAGCTCGTTATTTACATTCTGCGGTTTGGCGACTTTTAACTTTCACTTTTTACTTTTATTTCATTTTATTTTATTTTACTTTTCCCCTAATTTTAAAAGAATTTCAGCGTCACATTATTTCAGCTTGTTGGAATTTGAAAACTTGTGATTAGGCCTTTTTAACCTGAGACTTGGGCCTTTAAATAGAAGAGAAGAGAATGACTGTAATCTCTTACACAAAAAGGAATTTTAATTGTGTTAAGCATAAATGCTTGTCACAAATGTCGTTCCCTGCTTAATGCACTACGCTAAAT
>NW_007475653.1:0-310 GCF_000475195.1 Diaphorina citri
ATTAAATTTCCGATAAGCGATTCAGAAGGGAAATTAAAAATTATGAATAACAAAAAGGCAAGATGAATAATGTTTGAATGTTTCAATCGTCGTCCTTTTTATTTCGTAGCAATGAAACAACTGCTACCTGCTACATTAGGCTCTTGTGGTCTCTGTCGCAGCATGCCCATCCCGTAGTATGTCTCTCATCAGATGGGCGAGAAGAGATACAGTATTTCCCATTTAAAGCAGAGCGCAGACTGATCATACACTTCCAACACTTCAGACATTTCCGACAAATTTTGTATTTTGCTTCCTATGTTAAGTAATG
>NW_007475654.1:0-310 GCF_000475195.1 Diaphorina citri
AATAAGTTAACCGGAAAACCTGGACGGGAATGTTAACTCATATCTTTCTATCACACTGAAACCGGGAATCCTATTACTGTCAGGAACAATGATGCGCGACGTTGTGCAACGACTTGCAACAAATGGCGAAACATCTCTGCCGAAAACCTAGCACCAGAGTGCAACTGAGGTGATCTTCGTAAAATTACGAAAGAAGCAGAAAATCTGACATTAACTTTGAATGAAGACACAGAAGTTTTACAAGGTGTTGGAAGAATAAACAAAGTGTTGCATTGCGTTTCCTCGTCGTTTCGCCAAAATGTTGCGCAAT
>NW_007475655.1:0-310 GCF_000475195.1 Diaphorina citri
CATCTCTCTTGGGATACTGTGTGGTCAGGTTTTGCCTGGACCATTCATTTGTCATCAAAACTCCTGTTCCTCACCAATACTTCGACTAATATTTGTACATGTACTCCTATCCTATAACTCCCCTTCTTCTAAATAAGCTATGTTTGAAGTTTAGTCCCTTCTTTAGGTTAGTGCCTTCATTATACGGTGTATAACACGTAACTATATTTCTTTCTCCTTTCGAGTCATATTTATTTATGGCTCAATCATCAGATTGTTTATTTTCGTCAATTTGCGCACTTTTGGGTCCAGATCTACCATTGGTATCTAT
>NW_007475656.1:0-310 GCF_000475195.1 Diaphorina citri
GATGAAATTTTGAATTCATCAAAGTGTCGCAATATACATATGCCATAAAATAGATCCATACTAGCTATTCTGGACTTTAACCTTTAACTATACTAGGTATATTTGTATTTTAGGATTCTTAGGTATCATGGTCCCATAGTGATTCCAGCAAACCCTTCCAAGAACTTTTTGCAACCTGTGAAGATTAATACTACCTACCAAAAATCTTCACAAACACACACATCAGATCTAGGTCTTGACCAGATTACCCTAGACAACTTGGGCTTCAAGAAAACTGGCAACAAACAGGAAGAAGAAAAAAGAAACATCA
>NW_007475657.1:0-310 GCF_000475195.1 Diaphorina citri
TCATCACTGTTTCGCATTTTCTCACGCATCTTTGCTGTTTGTTAACCAAGCAGTACAGGAGTAGACTAGGAGAAAACAGTGCAAAATTGCCGAGTTAAAACCTGGAGCTTACTTCGTTGGTTCAGTAAACTAGGCCTGGCGCACTGCCACCATGTGCTCAGATAATAATGATAGATTGTTCTTGTATGCCAACTATGCCAAACATAAACTTACCTTGGTATGTAAATGTAAAAGGTAATGTAATGTAAATGCAGTTTCTTTGTGTTATTATGTCACAACTTTGGTGCTCACTGCAGCATTGTAGGATTTT
>NW_007475658.1:0-310 GCF_000475195.1 Diaphorina citri
CTGGGTCAACACGAGAACACCAGAAAGTAACCCGTTGAAATATTTGCAATCGAAAAACGAGTACAAATTTTTGTCGAAATTACTGTCATAGATCTTCTGAGCAACTTTTTCACCACCCTAAAGTCATCTAGGCACCTACTTTCACCAGGTTGTTATTTACATATTATTACATACTATTGTAGATCTTATGCACTTATAGGTACCCACATTCACGTAGATTGTTTTATTATTGCAGGTTATAAGAAAAAAAGTTCATAAAGACTAAACTCCATCTCGTTGGAAGGGAACTTTACTGGGTTCTCCCTCCCCT
>NW_007475659.1:0-310 GCF_000475195.1 Diaphorina citri
AATTATTCACTTCTCATATTTTTGGTTACACTACCGGGGTTCGAACCCGGCGTGCTACAGAAAATTTCAATTTGTTACATTGGTAAAGATTAATTACGGGAAGAGATGGTGAAACTGGGGAAAATACGGGACACGCGTGTCCCGTACAGGACATTTTGAAAAGTGCCCAAAATACGGGACGTCCTGGGAAATACGGGACGTCTGGCAACCCTACTATCAACCTATGTATACCTATCTATGTCTGTGTTTTGTAATATTTCTTTCACAATGTAATTCTCCTCTCTCTCTCTCTCTCTCTCTCTCTCTCTCT
>NW_007475660.1:0-310 GCF_000475195.1 Diaphorina citri
CAGATGACAGGACAGGATGTGGAGAACGGTAAGAAGATCGCCACAGCGGCAAGATGGCGGGGGGGTTCTTTTGAAGAGAAAACTGTGGGTGGCTCGGGTATGACCGATCCTCATGCGACACAGAACAACCTCTTCATATCTGTTGTCCCTATTAGAAGAACCCCAGTCCTCTATGGCTGGTTTGACTCTTTTCAGTTTGTTGGGGATAGGCAGAGTGTCCCAAAGATTTTGCCATTTGATTTTAATGAGTCTAGCGGCAAATGGTTTCAGATCCAACGGAGAGCAAAGTTTGAGTGGCAGATGAGGATTT
>NW_007475661.1:0-310 GCF_000475195.1 Diaphorina citri
AGAAAATGGAGGGAGAAATAAAACAGAGGCATTTTTTTTTACTTTCTTTTTTTTATCACTTTTTTTATTTATTCATTTTCATTAATGGATCAAATAATCAAGCGTTCCCAGTTTCTAGATCCTGAATCCTAAAAGAAATGATATAAAGTACAAAAAAAAAAGTTTAAATATAGGTAATATAATAAATTCAGAAATAGATAATATTTGAAATTCCTCCATGGATATTGTAGAGTAAGCCATTATTGTGTATTACTTATTCATATTGAGATGATTTGTGTTTATGATTTATGTTAATAAATAAATGGTTATA
>NW_007475662.1:0-310 GCF_000475195.1 Diaphorina citri
TCGGCTGGGATTGAACCCACGCCCTCCTGTTTACCAGGCGAGCGCCTTGACCACTACACCACCGAGGCAGGTTTAATAAATAATACTTAATTGGAAAACGGAAGAATGAGAGGAGGAGTAGTATGAAAGGAGATTAGGAAGGAATAATATACTGTAGGTCGCGGAGAGGGTGGAGACCTACTCTGGCAAAGAAGAAAAGACCAAGACTGCATCCCAGTTGTTTTGCATGGTCCACAATTGCAGAAAAAAGAGCTAAACCTATCGGGAATTGAACCCAGGAACTTCGGTGTGCAAGTCTAGTGTGATACTG
>NW_007475663.1:0-310 GCF_000475195.1 Diaphorina citri
AGTATTTTTTCTGCAATGGTCGCCATTGTGGCCGCGCACTCAGACAGTGTTATGCCTGCCTAGGGTCCGTCAGACTGTCTGAGCGTGAGTGGTCGGCCTTGGTTTGCTTCTTTCGCCACAATTCCAAACGGTGCCAGTGTGTCCGATTTTGAAGGTATTTCGCACGCTCATTCAACACATTCAGGAAAATTGTTCCGTAAATATTCGGCCCGATGGGGCCATCAATGGCCCCATTCTTTTTCTCAGAGGATGATACAGTTTTCTGATCCATCTGATCCAATAATAATATCTTCATAGAAACTAGGGTACG
>NW_007475664.1:0-310 GCF_000475195.1 Diaphorina citri
CCGGGCTGGCCGGTAAAAATTTGTCAACGGTTTGTCTGGAAAATTGAGATTTTCCATTTTTCCAAAGGGTTTTCCGGAAAACGGTTTGAGATAAGGACAAACGGTTTTCACAGGTTTGTTCTGCTCATTAAGAGCTATTTAAAACCGGGCTGGCCGGTAAAAATTTGTCAAATGTTTGTCTGAAAATTGAGATTTTCCATTATTCAAAAGAGTTTTCCGGAGTTTTCCGGAGAATGGTTTGGGATAAAGACAAACGGTTTTCACAGGTTTGTTCTGCTCATTGAGAGCTATTTAAAACCGGGCTGGCCGG
>NW_007475665.1:0-310 GCF_000475195.1 Diaphorina citri
AAAAAAAAACTGGTTTTTAAGAGATTTCACCGCCGTTTTTATTTCGTAGCAATGAAACAACTGCTACATTAGACTCGTGTGGTTTGTGTCGTTGCATACCCATCCCGTACTAAGGCTCTCATCAGATGGGCGAGAAGAGCGCTTTTTTTTCTTCTTCTTTTCTTAAGAGGTTTGTTATAGGGAACTATAAGTGCCTCCTTTGCAGTCAATTTCCATATTTCAATAATCTTTTTTAACCAATTAATATCTTTTTCTGAATTCCAGGTCGAATCACTTTCGACACGAACGCTGCCGACGGTCAGCTCAAGAA
>NW_007475666.1:0-310 GCF_000475195.1 Diaphorina citri
AAGCTAAGCTACGTTGCACGTGGTTGGTACCCGGATGGATGACCATCTGGGGAATTGTATTATGATGGATACTTGTACAATGTACACTAGTTCCTAAGGATTCACCTAGGCTAACTCCCGTTGAGCGTGGTGTGTGTTTGGATGGGTGACCGAGTGAGCACGTAAAGTACGTGTCCAAGGTACTTTCTGGTAATTTCGACATGCAGTGGACGAGATATTTGAAATTCCAATTAGCAAGTAAAAACACATAAAAGAAGAAATAAAAAGAAGAAAATTCTGTGCTGACTTACTCATGAGTAGACTTGGGTCT
>NW_007475667.1:0-310 GCF_000475195.1 Diaphorina citri
CATGTCTAATTGGGTTTAGTATATGTGTGAACTTGTGTTGTGTGGGGTGTGTTATGTATTAGTTTTTCGCCTATTTTATTTGTTGCGGTTTCAGTTTTTAATAATGAGGTGAATATTATTTAATTTCTTACGAACGTTAATTTGCTGACCACAATTTAAACCATAGCTATTAGCTAATGACCAGCAAACTTATTTCCATTCTAGTATTGAGTGCCCTTCCAGGACACCTAGAAGGGGTGTTTTATTTGTAATTTTCAATGTATTCTTTAATAAATAGATAAATACATAAAGTTACCAAAATTATCTGACA
>NW_007475668.1:0-310 GCF_000475195.1 Diaphorina citri
AAAAAAAAAATAATAATAATAAATTTTCACCTATGCTGCAGGTATGTACTCAATAACCCCAAAAGTAGGTACAACTAACGAGAACAGAATAACTAATGAACCTACAATAAATTATTACATGACATAAGCTTCAAACATAAGCAAACAAAGCAAAAGTTAATAACTTTTAACATAACAAATAAGTGGAAATAATCATTTCCTCACACAGGCTTGATAAAACTTTAGCCTACCTAAAAAAAAAATTAAAGCTACCTTCATTCACTACAAAATAAAGGGGGAAAAGAAACAGGGCTAGCTTTACTTAACAATA
>NW_007475669.1:0-310 GCF_000475195.1 Diaphorina citri
CTAACTAAGGTTGCCAGATTTTTTTTTTTTTTTTTTTTTTTTTTCGTGTTTACGTGATAAATCATAAAAATGGGGTTTTCAAATCTCTTCGCGTAGGTACCACCAGAAATTCTTACAGATTGGGAACCTCTAGAATAGAATAGGTATCTAGAATAGAATAGAATGCACACTGCACAGTCCTGCCTATTACACACATATCAGTGTGATTATAAATTATATAGCTCACGGTTTCAATTATAAATCACAGTGAAATTACCATGCATAGGTGAGCAGGTGATATGTTACGGACAAGGCCCGAAATTGACTGTTG
>NW_007475670.1:0-310 GCF_000475195.1 Diaphorina citri
TAGAACAAGGCGCCTAGACTATCACCTTTGTTACCTAACACAATCTCTCTAGGACAAAGTTAGCATCTTGCCAATAGAACAACTCTCACTAGCGCAGGACACTGCCCAAGGATTATAGAACTGGTAGGATTTGCCTGTGGTGTCGAGGAGAGGTTAGGACATTGGATTGGGATTCATTTGAGATCTTCCTTGCATATAAATTAGTTCCTCGGTTAAGGAGGTTACTAACAACGTCCGCGTATTACGTTCCATATGTTTGATGAGGGTTTTTTGTTCGATGTTTGATCCCACAAGCAATAAGCTCTGCTGC
>NW_007475671.1:0-310 GCF_000475195.1 Diaphorina citri
GAGTCTATTCCGGCAGCCGGTAAGACTTTCTCGTCATAACTACTAAACACGAAAAACGTCATAACTTTTGAACGGTTTTAGGCTAGAAAGTTCAACTAAGTTTTGTGCAATATGCAACAATATTATGAAACTTTATCGTCGTATTCCGTTACAGTTAGGGAAGAGTACAGTTTTGTGCAATAGGCAACAATATTATAAAACTTCATTTTCACATTTCGTCACAGTTAGGGAAGAAGAGTACAGTTTTGTACAATAGGCAACAATATTATGCAACTTTTTCCTAACATTCCGTTACAGTTAGGGAGAAGTA
>NW_007475672.1:0-310 GCF_000475195.1 Diaphorina citri
CTCGCTGGAGACATTCATCAATTTCAAAACAAACAGTTTGCTTCTCAATACCTGGACGAAGATAAATTGAGCTCCATAGGTACAGAGTGTTACAATGAAACTTGAATCCGTGCTACAGGGTGATTTTGAAGGCCCGAGAGTACAAGTTTAATGCAGTTTAATAGCCTTGTAACGGTTGATGAGATTTAAGACATGCACAACTAATATAGTATCTCTGTAATACAAAATTTATAGCTTACGCGTATTAAGCTTCATATCTGCGAAAAGATAAAAGAATCAACCCGAATTCAACCGACCCTATTCATGTGCA
>NW_007475673.1:0-310 GCF_000475195.1 Diaphorina citri
ATGATGATGAAGGTGACTTAAGTTTAAAACTTTGAACAGAGGAAGAAGTCAATTTTGAGGAACGTCTCGGGTTCAACAAATATGACCTACCTGGCAATTTCTTTGTTTATGGTAGCAGGTATAGAATATTGAATCTATACCATGATAGCGGATAGTGGTGAAGGTACTCATATTAAACATGAATTTCAGTTTTTATGCCATTGAATGTTGAAATATCTATTAGTATATCAAGATTGTCAAATAAATCAGACCACTCAAACCTCGACGAGAAACAATTGAATAGCCATTTAAAAAGAGCAAAATAGACTTT
>NW_007475674.1:0-310 GCF_000475195.1 Diaphorina citri
CTTAGATAGGGCTCACATTTATATGTAGATAGTAAAGGGTCCGCCCGTATATTGTTGTGAATAAATAAATAAATAAATTTCGACCGCTTTTTTTACTGACTAAAGGCTTAGTTAAGTACCTATTGAAAATGATATGGTATTACATATAGATATGTTGATATCTACTACCATGACATGACAAAAATGATAGACAACAATAATAATAACAACAACAACAACAACAACACGGTTAGTCCAGTGGTAACGCGCTTGCTTGCCATGCAGAAGGTCCCGGGTTCGAATCCCACCATCGACAAAATTTGTACTCGTT
>NW_007475675.1:0-310 GCF_000475195.1 Diaphorina citri
TCACAATCCCTCGAATAGAGTTGCCGATTGAGATTCACAAATGCACCATGTGACAAGTTCTTGTTCTTTAAACATAAATCTAAATCCCATTTCGTCAATATTTTTAAAGTGGTGATATAGTGGAACCCTGGAACCTTTAGAATTCAAAGATGAACAAACCAGCCTAGCTTTCCGAATATAACATTGTACTTATAAAGAAGAGATCAAACCACGTGAAAGAAAACACAGGTCCAAAATTAGATAGAAACCTAATCCCTGGCCAATGAATGATTAATTTCGTAATCAAATTAATTTAAACAAGGTGGATAAT
>NW_007475676.1:0-310 GCF_000475195.1 Diaphorina citri
CCTTTTACTGGATTGTTGAACCACACCCGTTCACTACTAATGGTCAAATGGTCGTTTATGATCCCGAGAATATTTTTTTGATTTGCGTTGAATTTTGCCAATTTGAAGCTAGACTTTGTTTTTACGTACAAGAGGTGAGAATGGTGAGATATACATATCTAGCAAAAGTTATCTCGCAACTCTTTTCCTTCCTAATTTGCAAACAAACCCTGCCAACACTATTTTTCAAATGGTGCAGGGATGTTCATTTTCTTCTTTATTTTCAATCTTACACTGTTTTATTGGGAAACCAAAGTGTTATATGCTGGTT
>NW_007475677.1:0-310 GCF_000475195.1 Diaphorina citri
CTCCCGCGCTGTTAACCTTGAGGAGCAAGAGATTTCCAAGAAGACAAACTATGAAGCTTTTCAAGAAGGCATTGTCAGCTTGGAGGGCAAAGTGTCCGCCGTCAAAAGGCTAGATTACCGCCCATGGCGAATTTCATCCTAACAGATATGTCGTTCTCGCAACGGCTGGCTTTCTCCTGTTTTCCTTATCTCTTACCAGCCTAGTTAGCTTAGTTGGCAGTGCGTCTGCCTCGTAAGCGCTAGGCCGCGGGTTCGGTTCCCGCCCGGGGCGGATTTTATCCTGATGGGATAATGTTCGTTCTCGGAACGG
>NW_007475678.1:0-310 GCF_000475195.1 Diaphorina citri
CAAAATGAGGCTGCATTTTCATGTCGTGATATCGTGGATCGCGAGATACAAAATACGTCTAAGGAAGTACATTGTTATATCGTGTGCATGAATGAAATATTGATTGTTAATGCAGCGTTATGTTACGTAGTCTCTGACGTCATCTTACCTTTCTCCAATTTTACAATATGCTTCGGAAAATTATGAGAAAATGCACAATAGATAAGTACAATGTCATGCTTTCGAATCATTCTATGAATGTTCCTACACAGAAGCTTGTTGTTACAACTCCAATGGTTTGGCTACAGGAGAATGCCAGACCAAAGATTCC
>NW_007475679.1:0-310 GCF_000475195.1 Diaphorina citri
CTAGTCAAATAGAAAATAAGGTAAGCCATTATCTAATTTGGGTGTCTAATATGAATCTAATTAATAATAATTCCCCTTATGTGTTTAGGATAAAATCTGCCCCAGGCGGTAATCGAACCCGAGACCTAGCGCTTACAAGGAAGACGCGCTACCAACCAAACTAAGCTGGCTGTTCAATGAGTTTTACTTAGTCACACTGTATACCTACACACATGGACACTTCTTGTTTCACCTTCCTTCTTTAACAATTTCCATTTTCCGTGTGGGTAAAAAAAGAATACTTGGGTAGATAGTAAGAGAACTCCACATC
>NW_007475680.1:0-310 GCF_000475195.1 Diaphorina citri
GGAGTATAGGGTGCTCCGAAAAAAGGTGGAGCTTTGTGAACACAATAAGAACTATTGTAAACGTTGTACAAAACAAAGGTGTACCTACAACCACAGTATGTTAGCGAAAGCAGACGGTACTCAGGAACAAAGATTAGGAAGAGGAACAAACAACCGTATCCGTACATCTGTTCGCCCTTCGCTCATCAACCCTAAAATCCAAATTTAAATTTTAATGAAACTGGTGTGCAGATATGGTTCTTAAACAATCAACATAGAGAAAAAGTTAACCAGGATGGACTGCACTATTCATCTACACTCCAGAAGAGGG
>NW_007475681.1:0-310 GCF_000475195.1 Diaphorina citri
ATTGAAGAAATGGACAAAGTACCTACTTAGGTATTTAATTCAAAGGAGAAATTTATATTAATTCAATTCATTATTGAGAGTCTGCATTGTGATCGATCGACATCCCCTGAAAGCTGAAACACTAACCATTTTTTTACTCCACCAAAAATACTTTGATCATGGGTACCTTATTTATATGGGTTCCACTTCCAGTCGATGTCGTTAGACTTCGGTCGACTGTAGTGTAAAGGCCGCTTTACATTATCTGAAAATGTTTTTCTTTGTAGAGTTGACGTACGCATTAGTAGTATTCTGTAACTTGGTGTTCCTA
>NW_007475683.1:0-310 GCF_000475195.1 Diaphorina citri
GCAGAAATACATGAAGTCCACCCTCCTAGCCGCTGTAAGTTGATGTCAAGGCCTCTGCCCTTGCCCTATTGGATATATACGGAGTGTTCGAAAAGTCTTGGAATCTCTGAATATTTTTTGAACGGCTAAAGATGAGAATCTGAAATTTGTGTTAGTGTTCTATCTTTTGAAATCCTATTTTTTTAATTAGTTACCAAATTTCGGCCAGAGCTAGGGTCAGTCACAGGGTGGCCAACTTCAAAATCTTAAATAGGAACCCCCTAATAATTGTAATGCAACATATCAAAGGCCTTGAAAAACGTAGTAGGTA
>NW_007475684.1:0-310 GCF_000475195.1 Diaphorina citri
AGCTACTCTGCATCCAGATCATAGACGAAACTGAAGAGAAAGACATCATGACATCAAGTAGGACTGAAACACATCTAACAATAGAGCTGCGTGAAGGATTACTGAAAAATCTCAAGAACAAGAAGAAGTTACCACATTTATGAAGCCTTTCGGCATATGAAGACAAAGGGCTGCGTGAAGACTTGGAGAATTATCGTACAATCTGAGGAGTTACCGCATACATTGAGATTAGGTGGTATATGAAGAGGAACAGAGGAAGACATTTAATAGGGAGCTGATTAGTACAATCTCAGGAGATACCGCATGAATG
>NW_007475685.1:0-310 GCF_000475195.1 Diaphorina citri
GCTGCTAAGACTGGCCAAAATGGGGATTGATGAGGAACATAAGGTTAGTGGAAAATCCACTAATGGAGGCAACTTTAGTGGAAAATCCACTGATAGGAATAAATTTAGTGGAACATCAACTGATGGGAATAAAATTAGTGGAAGTTCAACTAATGGTGCTACCAGAGGAGGAGCAACAGAAGAGGAAGGAGGGGATATTGATGTTGAACAAATCCTACTGGGCCTGGCTAGTGAATATGAGACACCGCTGATTTGGTATTATCTGGGTAAGCATTAGAGTGGGTAAGCATTATTATCTGGGTAAGCATAT
>NW_007475686.1:0-310 GCF_000475195.1 Diaphorina citri
AGCCATTATCATTGCTGTCCTCAGCATCGTAAGTAAAACTCACCCCTAAAGGATTTCGTGATAGCATAAACACTAGTAGATCATAGTCAGGTGATTGGAAGGGTCAAGTGGATTAGAACAGATCACTTGTTTTCAGACACATTCCATCTGTCGAGGGTAAAGTGGTACCTTGCCCTCAATTTACGAGTAATTTGATGTGCTGATAGCAACGTGAGTTTAGTTTCCAATAGATCACGCAGAAGGTCCCGGGTTCGAATCCCACCATCGACAAAAATTTGTACTCGTTTTTCGATTGCAAATATTTCAACGG
>NW_007475687.1:0-310 GCF_000475195.1 Diaphorina citri
ATAAATGTACATTACATACATACTTTTACATAGATATCCATTATTTTATGATATCTGTTCATAGTGTACCCACTCGTAATAGATCCGTAGAAGCATCCTCTGGGGCTGTTTGCCCCTACAACTAAACCCCTACAGCCCTACACCTAAGGTGCCCCTACATCCAAGCCTCGGAGTGGGCTTATTGTGTAATGTGTATGAGTGTACCTATACTTTCATATTTATGTAAAGAGGTATTCCACAACCTTAAATGTACCGGGAAGTAGACCCTGTTTACCGGGAATTGCAACCAAAGATTCCAGGAAGAAAACTT
>NW_007475688.1:0-310 GCF_000475195.1 Diaphorina citri
ACTCGGAGTTTTCCCTTTTAGATCTTCGCAAGATAGAGGAATAAATATTTCTCCTCGAACGGAAAAACGAGGAATAGGATTTCTCCTTCTGCTTTCTTATGTTCCCTTCTCTGCTTTACTTCTTGTTCTTCTCCCCTCCTCTTTCTCTTTTTTTTTTTCTTCTGCTTCATCTTGCTCTTCTCCTTCTTCTTCATCTTCCTACTCTTCTCCTTTCATATCTTCTACTCCTTCTTCTTTTTCCTTATTCTTCTCTGTTTGTTTCTTTTTCTTCCTCTTGTCCCTTTTGCCTTTCTTCGTCTTCTTCTTCCTC
>NW_007475689.1:0-310 GCF_000475195.1 Diaphorina citri
GAACCGACTGGCGGCCCGCTTCTGGTCGTGATTACCGATCTGGCGGAACAGAGGTGGGAATGTAGGGTTAGATCGGTTGGATACAAATTCAGATCAGACAAATACAGAATTACAGATAGGTACCTACCAGGGTTAGAATTTAGAATGGAGGCGGAACAAAGGGTAGGGTTATAGATCGGTGGTAACTGGTAACAACCTCTTCTTCTTGTTGTAGCGGCTTCACCTCTAGCCGAATGGTGATCGCAGAATAAAGAAAGAATATCTTTCTTTTTTATCTGCCATACACGGGGGTGATGGTCTCTATCTGTAA
>NW_007475690.1:0-310 GCF_000475195.1 Diaphorina citri
CGACCCTGCTGCCCCCCCAGCGGCTTGGGGACATTTAGGAGTCGCTAGGGGACACATTCAAGGGGCCCAAAGAGGAACCTTGCGGGGGAGCCCCCGAAAAAGTATACCTATACACCGCTGTATGTTTAAATGCCCTTGGGCATGATAGGTATATTATATCAGCGAAAGTTTGTAACTCGATAGCTCACTTTGGGTCGGAAAGTCAAAATTAGATTGAGGACCAAATTGATCAAATGATGCAAGAGTTATCAATAAATTAGTGCCATTTTCTATAATGTAATTTCCTTCGCTCATTTCCAGGCACGGATGG
>NW_007475691.1:0-310 GCF_000475195.1 Diaphorina citri
TTCCTATGGACCCGAAATAAAATTTGTGAGCTCATATTTTCAAATTACCTCTATACCAATTGAGAAATTTCATATTCTGGATGGGATTGAACCCACGCACTCCTGTATACCAGACGAGCGTCTTAACCACAACACCAACTACACCATCGAATTGATAGTTTTATGAGTTTTAGGAAATTCACAAATACAAACTTACCTATTCCTCTTCTCATAATACCTATTTGAAAACAAACCTAGTTAGTTTGGACTGCTTGGGGGGTACCGCACCTGTCTTTTAAGCGATAGATCGCGGTACCATTCTAGCTTGGGG
>NW_007475692.1:0-310 GCF_000475195.1 Diaphorina citri
GGTTTTGCTGAAATTTTTACAATCAAATTCCTCGACCTTTTGCTCTTTTCATTAAGAAATGGCTGTAATTTATCTTTTGTAACTTTGTACCTATTGTTTATCAACAAAATCTTACAGGGTTGTAAAAGTTAGGTAGGTAGGTAGGTACATAAAAATATGTGGGTAGTGGGTTTCTAAGGCCAGGAATTTCTGATGTTGGTTGATAGATTAGATGGCTCTTGATTTTGAGAGACTTTTGTAAATGTAAATGCAGTTTCTTTGTGTTATTATGTCACAACTTTGGTGCTCACTGCAGCATTGTAGGATTTTT
>NW_007475693.1:0-310 GCF_000475195.1 Diaphorina citri
AAAAAAATCCAGCTCCTATTATTGACATGCAGAGAGCAATCGTTTTGCCTGATTTGATTAGGAAGATTGATTTCAAAGTTTCAAATCACATCAATTTCCAATGCATTCATTCTGGAAATGACTGTTTCAATATTCTAGTGTACGATGCCAATCAATACTTAAAATCCTTACTATTTCAGCAGCCAATTTTATTCCTCTGCGTGAAAGGATTATTCGGTCCCTGGCGTGCTACGGAATTAATTTTGGACAAAAAACTACTCGAGCTCCAAAAGACCCCGTTTTGGCAAAGTAAACAACACGACTTATCTTC
>NW_007475694.1:0-310 GCF_000475195.1 Diaphorina citri
CATTATTATGTGGAATATGTGGCCAATTTATCAAAATAAGTGATGGTAACGCCCTCCTGATTACCAGCCGAGCGTTGACCACTACACCACCCAGTATATAAATCAAACTTGGAACTCATTCATTCGTGCAAAAATCAGAACAAAATCAGACGCTCCAGATTTGCAGACCCTAAATAATCCAGCGCGCAGCGTTTTTATCTATGAATGATTGACCCTGTTTTTTTCGATCCAAAGCATTTCTATGAATGATTGAGCCCTCAATCAATACCACATAATATATTATGTATTAGCACATGCTAGTAGAGAAATC
>NW_007475695.1:0-310 GCF_000475195.1 Diaphorina citri
TGTTAAGCACAACCCTTTATCCCATAGCAGGATTCTGATTAACTAGATCTCTATGTTAAAATATAATTCCTACCTATTCTACTTACCTAGGTACTTTTTTAGGGATCTACTTACCTAGGTACTTTTTTAATAGATATTCAATATCACTGTTTAGTTGATACAGTCTATATTAGTGGGGGTTTTCCCCTGATCCAGCCCGAGTGGGACTTGGAAAAATCAGCAGCATATGATAGATCAAAACTTTCGGTAATCATGCAGACAGTGGAAAAGAAAGCTCCTTTTTGTATTTAACCTAACCCTATAATAACAC
>NW_007475696.1:0-310 GCF_000475195.1 Diaphorina citri
TTTAGTTCCCCATAAGAAATACACAGGGAACACAGTTTGAGGCCAGCAAAACTTTTCCTACGTTTAATATTTTCTCTCACTTTTAGTTTTCAGTTTTCATTTCTTCGAACCAAGACTCAAGGACGATATTAGTTTTCAGGGGCGAAGCCAAGGGAGCGCGAAGCGCGACCCCCTGCACAGCCCCGCGAAGCCTCCGGGAGCGCGCAGCGCGACCGTAAACAAGGGAGCGCGAAGCGCGACCCCATGCACAACCCCGCGAAGCCCCCGGGAGCGCGCAGCGCGACCGTAAACAAGGGAGCGCGAAGCGCGA
>NW_007475697.1:0-310 GCF_000475195.1 Diaphorina citri
AAATCGGAAGTTCCATTCCATTCCTGCAAGAGGTGCTCTTGTATGATATTCAAGTTGTCCTCAAAGTTAGTTGATAGGGAATGAAGAATGGAGCAGTTGTTTACCATGATTTTTAAAGGAAAAGGTCAGCATAAAGTTTTGAACGTCTTGTTTCTCTAATATTGTCAAAGGCACTCAATGCACTAAAGAGGTTTTTTTGGAAGGGAGGATATGCTGGAATATAAATTATGTTGCAGGTTTAAATTCGTCACAGGAAGATTTTCACTTTAATTTTTCTCTTCCCTGCCGACCTGCCTCCATTTCTTCTTTT
>NW_007475698.1:0-310 GCF_000475195.1 Diaphorina citri
ACTGATGGTCTATTGTTTAGAAGTCATTATTCTAACATTTCTAACCCATATTTACGTACTTATTGTATCAATAGTTTTTTAGTTCAATACTTTTGGACCAAACACTCCTCCTTGTGGTTTGACCGATATATTCGACTGTCATGCAATCAGCATCTGTTAGGTGTCAGCTGTTTCAGGAACTCTTCGTAATATATCATGAGAATGGACTTACAGTATATCGTCGCGTGTAAAACAATATCGCCTATCAACGAACAACCTATCCCAAAGGTCAAACGATAGAGTCAAATGCATTTTGTAATTCTGACTATAT
>NW_007475699.1:0-310 GCF_000475195.1 Diaphorina citri
TCATCTTCTCTCTTCAGTTTCCAAGTTTGCCTTGTAAGTACCAGGTCGCGGGTTCGATTCCCGCTCGGGGCGAGATTTATGCCAAACAGATGAGGTTTGGTTTCGGGACGGCTGGCTTTCTCCTATCCTGACCTCCTTCTCTCTTCGATTTATAATTTTCGATAAAATAAATCTTCCGATATTACCTATATTTATTGATTTTTTTTTAACTGCCAACGATCGAACAAAATTAAAATCTGAAGTGGTGTGCTATTCCGGTGACTTCTCATGACCTCAGATTTTTTAGTTTAAAAGATGAGTGTTTCACCGC
>NW_007475700.1:0-310 GCF_000475195.1 Diaphorina citri
TCCATTATTACGTGGTCAAATTCTCAAATAAATGAGGATAAAATTCCATACGTCGGCTGGGATCGAACCCACGCCCTCCTGATTACCAGGCGAGCGTCTTGACCACTACGCCACCGGGGCAGGTGGCGCACTACGAAGCTAATTGGCGCTTACAGGGCTGCAAGACAGGCGCGCTACCGACCTAACTAGTCGGGTGTGTAAGCACCTTCACAGCTAACCAATTGATAGGGACGGACCTATGACCTTATTTTGTAAGTTTGAATCAATACACCGTACCTACCTACAAGGGAAAAAAAAAAAAAAAAAAAAC
>NW_007475701.1:0-310 GCF_000475195.1 Diaphorina citri
TTATTTATTTTACTTTAATGCTGTCGTATTTCCCTCCCAAAGCTTAATGCGCCCCAAAATGAACGCTCAAAGCCGAAAAAATTCCGCCCCCTTCGGGAATCCAACCCAGGAACTCCAGCGAGCACAGTGTGGTGTACACTTGGCCACGGAGGTTGCTGGGTCCCCTGAAGTGTTTTGACGTTACCTACCTACCTTCGGGAAGGGTACTTATTAACCGTCACCCATACATAGGTATCTCATTTTAATATGTACTACCGACCGTGACCCGTAATCGCATCATAACCACATCCTTTGCAATGCCTTGCCGATT
>NW_007475702.1:0-310 GCF_000475195.1 Diaphorina citri
TCTAAATTTCTACATAAACTATGTCTATACACCTATATTTATCTATTTAAAATATTAATTTTACCTATCCGTCGATAATTGAAATAGAACGTTCTAATACCAGTTTCTGCAGTTTTATTGTTAGTTCAGTCTTATATTATAAACACGGCTGTACACAAATCGGCTTCGCTATAGTGTTTTTATCTTTTTATGTTCCTTGTGTTTTATATTTCTGTGACATACTGATCTCATGTTAAAATGATATCCAACAAATCAAAATCAAAATCTAACGCAAAAAACACAAAATACTCTGTAAAATCTAACATTACCA
>NW_007475703.1:0-310 GCF_000475195.1 Diaphorina citri
CAAATTTTTGTCGATGGTGGGATTCGAACCCGGGACCTTCTGCATGGCAAGCAAGCGCGTTACCACTGGACCAACCGGTTTGATTTCCTACTTTTTTCAACTACCCCGATTTCTGCTCTTTTTTCTGCCATTTTCTGCCAGCACTGAAGGTGACATACATAGCAAGAAGTCCTATTTTCCAAACTGATTTCTTACCCACGTGTCTTCTAAATACAGAATTTCCGGCTGGGTCTTTTCTTTATTAAGTAAAGGACGATGTTCATTTTAATATTTCCACTCTAGAGTGAAAAATGTGAAGATCTTTCAATGC
>NW_007475704.1:0-310 GCF_000475195.1 Diaphorina citri
GACGGATTGTCCCTAGATCGCAAAGTTCGTTTATCCTTGTTGGTTGCTTTCATGCTCTTACTAAGCTAAAACGTTCTCCTAAGTAGCATTGTTTTAATTCTGAAGTTCTAAGAAGACGTTAGGTACCATAGATTTGGCCTTGCTGCCCGTCATTCACACTCAGACCGTCTGACAAACCTAGGTCTGAGACTGAGGGGCTGGCCTTAATGTCTTTTCCCTTTCACCGTTTTCGTCTACTAGAAATTAGAAATACATTAGTCCACGAATAAAGACACAAACTTTATTCCACGAATGACTTTGTAAGTTTGTA
>NW_007475705.1:0-310 GCF_000475195.1 Diaphorina citri
GTGATATACTGACCAACAGTGACTAAAACTTCACCAACAAGATTATGACGTACCTGTTTGATTTTCCACATGGTGCCAAGGTAAGTGACCTTTCCACGTGCAAAACAACAACCTAGTACATACATAACTTCAATGAGTGTCGGGGTATGAATGAGCTTGATTATTGACTACACTACCTCGCTTGGTAATCAGGAGGGTGTGGGTTCAGTTTCATTCGAGGTCTAGAATTTTATCCTTATTTTTGAGTTTGACGATAGAGCAGTAGCTAGTAGCCAACTTTTGGGCTAAAGAGACTCTTTGATTCCTATTC
>NW_007475706.1:0-310 GCF_000475195.1 Diaphorina citri
TAACCGGGGAGGGAGGAGGTATTGGTTGGGAGGGGTAAGATCAGGGCCGTATTTAGAGGGGTGGCCGAGGCCCCCCCCTTTGACCTTCATTTTTCTCCTTTACTATACGTCAAGGTCCGAAATTTTGGGGCCCGGCCACCTCCTACGAGCTTAATTTTCTACTTTTACTGTGGGCCAGACTCCGAAAATTTTGGAGCATCCAATTAGTGTTTGAACTTCGCCCCCCCCCCCTCGGCAAAATCCTGGATACGGCCCTGGTTAAGATAGGGGAGGGTAACACCGATCCCAAATAAAATAGGGAAAAGCTTCA
>NW_007475707.1:0-310 GCF_000475195.1 Diaphorina citri
ATTCTACATTATTCTGGTACTTACTGGTAAATATCCTGGAACACAGAAGCACAGACAACGCATCGGATCTCGTCATCCTCGTCTAACTCATCTTCTCTGTCCTCTTCTACTGTGCCTGAGTGTTGAGATACTGTGAACAGATAGGAACAAGGAATGTTCAAATTAGCAACTTGAATGTGAATGTTAAGGAACAAGGAATGTTAAAATTTGGACGAATTTATTGAAAAAGGTGATTTTTTGTACTAGGCGAAAAGAGCGTAATAAAAGTAAGAGATGTGACAACCGGGAATTACATCAAAAGTGTTTTCGG
>NW_007475708.1:0-310 GCF_000475195.1 Diaphorina citri
AAATTAATGGTTTGTTATCATATTTCTAGTGTTTCTTTGACTTGATAAATATCAGAATATCACATATATTTAACTTATTTGGGTAGATATGCTTATAAAACATCATGGATGTCTTCATTTATGTAGGTAATTTGAAAACGTTAACTAATCTTTGTTAGGTATTACCTACTTCACTTTCAGATATTATTTAAGTAAAGCAGGTACATACGAGTATTTGTTTTAGTTCCTAAAATCAATTATATTTCTTTGGCAAAGCAATCAACATTTTACTGATTTTACCTAACGTTTTTAAAGGCAAGTTAAAAATGTT
>NW_007475709.1:0-310 GCF_000475195.1 Diaphorina citri
ACGCGCTGTGAGCTTATCACCATAGGGATTTGGGTTAGGGGCTCAAATAGATCGAATAGGTACCTACCTATCTACGCAATTTGTTATCACTATTTTTCAATATCAGCATAGGTAACTATACCTTATTTTCAAATTTAGATATTTTCATTCCATTTTTTTTTATCATGCACTTATTCAAGTAGTTACTTCTTCGTACATGTACATTTATTTTTTTTTAAGTTTTTTTTTTTTAAGAGGTTTGACAGAGGGAACTGTAACTGCTATGGTCTTATCGTCCCGACATCGAAGAGAGAAGGAAGACAGGATAGGA
>NW_007475710.1:0-310 GCF_000475195.1 Diaphorina citri
AAAAAAAAAATGCTTTAAGGGCCCCCCTCCCTTGTGCTAGAAATGGCCCGGTTAGGCTGTGTACGGCTTTGGCTCGGCCAAATGACCTATGGACGGAATATGCTTCTCTCAGCACAAGGTTTGTGGGTTCAACTCTCGCAGTATAAGTATGTATTTATTTATTTAAGTTATGGTTAATCGTCGGTAATTTATTATTTTTTGTTTGTAATTTTATTATGTAATAATTATTTGAACTCTCAGTTGGGTTTGTCTCACCTCGTCTCTCTCTCTCTCTCTCTCTCTCTCTCTCTCTCTCTCTCTCTCTCTCTCT
>NW_007475711.1:0-310 GCF_000475195.1 Diaphorina citri
CTGCTTATAAAAGTTCATTTTACTCCAGCAGAAGGCTATTACTATTATTGCGGTCAAATTCTCAAATTATTATCGAGGTTGAAATTCCATACCTCGGCTGGCTTTGAACCCACGTCCTCCTGTTTACCAGGCGAGCGTTTTCATAATATGGTCAAGCTACTAAGCTTACTCGATATAATAATGTTTATTTAAATAGGAATATTAGTAAAATCCCATTCAAAATTTTCAATTGCTCTCCTATTTTATAATCTAGTTATTCTAGAGACTCACCTGTCAAGGTAAGCAGCTTTGGGAGTACTCGACTACTATA
>NW_007475712.1:0-310 GCF_000475195.1 Diaphorina citri
AGGTTGACTGTAGTTATATTCTGCTTAAATAGGTTACTGACTGAGTAGGTACATACATAGATATTACTTGCTGCTGGCCATTTTATCTCACTCTCTTGAAAAATATTCGCAGTTGGGTGAAACAGCTCACTAAATGAGAATTTTGCCATTAGGAAAGCCTTTCTAAAAGAGATGGTGCAATATGTGGATTAAAAATTAATTTTACAAGCTTTGCTGACAATATATTTCTCAATTTCCCTCAGAGATGGAACCCAATTGAAGGATTTGTTTCCCGCCTCCTGCCCTCTGACCGATATGAATGGTCGAACAA
>NW_007475713.1:0-310 GCF_000475195.1 Diaphorina citri
AAATTCCATGACTTTTCCAGAAGATTTCCATGAGTTTTCCAAGAAATTATGGGGCGGAGGTACTTAAAAATTAGTAAATTACCCCTTCATTTAGATAAAATATGCAATATGCAGAACGTCAAGGAATATGAGGGGGAATGCGCCACAGGCCGTTTTTCGGAAAAAAAACTTGATATTTAATTTGAACATTTTTAATTTTTGACCGTGTGGTAAATTCCATGACTTTTCCAGGTTTTCTTTGAATTTTCACGATTTTCCATGACTTTTTGGTCGATTTTCAGATTCCATGACTTTTCCAGGTTTTCCAGGT
>NW_007475714.1:0-310 GCF_000475195.1 Diaphorina citri
TGTCTATATGTGTCTATCGGAATCGGGAAATCCGAAAACAGTTCCCAACCCCGCGAAGCCCCTGGGGGGGTCGAGAGGGGGGAAGGCCCTCATTCGGTCGCAAAGTGCATCCCAACTAGGGTAAAGGGACTTTTCAGTCCTATTTTATTGAAACAGTAAAAATAAGACCCAAGCACCTAAATGGGCAGTATTGTGTCTCTTATTGATAAGCTACAACAGCTACATACTAGGTACGGGATGGACATCCTAGGACGCAGACCACACGCGTCTAAGTTGGTT
The DNA here is from genome assembly GCF_000475195.1 of Diaphorina citri. Lineage (NCBI taxonomy): Eukaryota > Metazoa > Arthropoda > Insecta > Hemiptera > Psyllidae > Diaphorina > Diaphorina citri. Next base: position 280 of record NW_007475714.1, read on the forward strand.
TCATTGCTACGGAATAAAAACGGCGGTGAAA
>NW_007475715.1:0-310 GCF_000475195.1 Diaphorina citri
CATTCATTGTTTGTCGGTGTTTATTAAGCGTTCGACACAAACACAATCACTGGGATTTTGGATGATTGTCAAGAAAATGAAGAGGAAGAAGAAGAAGAAGAAGAAGAAGAAGAAGACGAAAAAGCAGAAGAAAAAGGAGAAAAAGCAGAAGAAGAAGACGAAAAAGCAGACGGAAAAAAGAAGAAGAAGAAGATGAAAAATCAGACAAAAAAGCAGAAGAAGAAGAAACGAGAAAGAAAATGGCATTCAGCATAAAAAGCGTGTCAGCGTGTCTGAACTTGCCTGACCGGAACAATGCGCGCATTGCTTG
>NW_007475716.1:0-310 GCF_000475195.1 Diaphorina citri
CTCCATCTGATATTCCCTAGGATGGTCCTGCCAAAGTTATGGCCCTCGCTTGGGCTCCGAACAACATCAAATTGGCCGTATGTAGTGCAGATCGAATCATCTACCTTTTCGACGACAAGGGAGAAAGAAAAGACAAGTTTCCTACCAAACCGGCGGATCCACGGGTAAGTCTCTTGTCCAAAATCCAAATGTCGGGCCTTTTTTACGAGAAAGAACTGTTCAAAAGGATGTCACACACATGTACATTCCATAAAACTTAGATATAAAGGCTATTTATTGACCTTCCACATTAAAATGTCATACTTTCCGT
>NW_007475717.1:0-310 GCF_000475195.1 Diaphorina citri
ACAAATAAGTCAGTTTTACTGGTAGATAGTCATTATTGACGCATATCCAGTAGGCCCTGTCCTCACTGGTATACAGGGTGGTTCGTGATTTGCGAACCACGCTTATATCTCAGAAACGGCTGGGAATTAAGGAATGAAATAAACGGCATCATGTAGATGAAATTTTAATGATTTAAATGGCTTTTCTTAAATTTGCAATTTTTTTTGCAAAACGGCCCATTTTTTGCCAAAAATAGGTCACTTTTATGGGAACCCCCATTTTTTATTTAATTTTTGGAATCAGCATAAAATTTTAATTGAAAAAATGTAT
>NW_007475718.1:0-310 GCF_000475195.1 Diaphorina citri
GAAGTCAGAAAAAAGGGCCCTACAGGGCTTCAATTTGCAGTATCGATCTCAAAATGAGTAAATTTATGTCCTTTAGGTAACATGTTTGTGACGATGTAACTCCTTGTAAGTAGGACTTGTATGAGATTGACTCACATCATACGGAATATGGATATGGGTTTTCTTTGAGTGAATGAATAATTTCGTTCGTCCATACTAGAAATTTCTTAGACCATTTAAAGATTTTCAATGCAAGCTATTCGTCTGCTGCAATCAGTCAAATGAGAATGTACGCTTGTACGCACAGCAGTCAATTCACTAATGCAAAACA
>NW_007475719.1:0-310 GCF_000475195.1 Diaphorina citri
TACCTATTATGTGGAGACTTTAACGCACATAACCCCATGTGGGGGAGCTTACGTAGAGATCACAATGGTAAACAGGTTGAAAAGTTTCTATTGGGAAATGATGATACGGTTTTATTGAACAGGAATGAGGTCACGCATGTAAACTTTTCCTATGGGACATTATCATGTATTGATCTGACGTTATGTAGTCAGTCTATTGTGAGTGAGGTAGAGTGGTCTGTACATAATGATCTGTGCTTTTCTGATCACTACCCCATACTGATTAAGTTTGCAAATAAGAATATGAACGATGGTGAACCTAGTGATGATC
>NW_007475720.1:0-310 GCF_000475195.1 Diaphorina citri
ATTACTTTCCTTCCTATAGGATAAGGAAAGTAAAAAAGTAAAAAATAGGTTACAACCACTACAAAGAATAGAACCAAAAGAGTTAAGAGCGCAAGAACACAGAGCAGCAGAAAAATACATGAAAGCTTAAGATGACTAAGAAAAATAATCAACATCATGTCTTGAATGACTTGAATCGGACAGAGAAATAATCAACACACTGGTGAACTTTGAGATACAATTCCCCCTCTAGTTCAATATGAACCTCTGTAGCTCGGGGAGTTGAAAGCAATAGTAAAAACCAATATCAATAAACAATTTAGATAAACCA
>NW_007475721.1:0-310 GCF_000475195.1 Diaphorina citri
AAAACTGAAAATTCCTCATCCATTCTGGCATTTCTGGCCTTAAATCTCTCCTATTTAATTTAAAAGAAGAAAAAGAGGTTTGCTAGAGGGAGCTGTAACTGCTAAGGTTTTGTCCTCTCGAAAGCAAAGAGAGAAAGAAGACAGGGTAGGAAAAAGCCAGCCGTTCCGAGAACAAACCTTATCTGTTTAGGATAAAATTCGCCCTGGGTAGGACTCACACCCGCGACTTCTTACCAGAGTTGTGAAGTAATGATTACTTGATGTAATTAATTCCTAGTTCTAATTACTAGCTCATGTAGTTGTAATCAGT
>NW_007475722.1:0-310 GCF_000475195.1 Diaphorina citri
ACCTCTTTAAAAAAAAGCTTCGTCAAATTCACGATGCAGATGCAGATACCTTTATCAACTAACACTTTTTGAAGAGGTTTGAAGGAAGGAACTGTAACTGCTGACCTCTTATTGTTCCCCAATCGAAGATAGGACAGGATTGGAGAAAGCCAGCAGTTCCGAAAAGAAACCATATCTGGCCAGGATAAAATTTGCTCCGGGCGGAAATCGAACTCGCGACCTAGCGTTTACCAAACAGACGTGCCTTCTTCCAAGCTAACTAGGCTGGCTAAACGAACACTTTTTTTAAATAGTAAAAAACAAGACTAGC
>NW_007475723.1:0-310 GCF_000475195.1 Diaphorina citri
TTTGAAATATACTCGTATGGTTTACGACTACCTATATCCTTTATCCAATGAAATAATCAGTATGACAAAGCCTAAAGACAAAAATTTGAAAAGAAAAAGGCCAGAAAAATTAACAATGCATGAACCAAAAGAGAATATAGGTATTCCATTTTCGAATATAAGCAATCCAGTAAAATAATAAATATAGCAAAGCCTAAAGACAAAAGTTTGAAAAGAATAAGAAGAAGGCCAGAAAAATTAACAAAACATGAACCAAAAGAGATAATATTCTATTTTGGAACAAAAGCCATCCAATGAAATAATCAATATA
>NW_007475724.1:0-310 GCF_000475195.1 Diaphorina citri
TTATCAAGGGAAGGTCGTGTATTTTAAAGAAAAAGCAAAATGGCAAGTATCCCGGAAACCAAGCGAGATAGGAGAAAAAGTTATAGAATGTTTTTTGTTGGAAATGACCTCAGGAATCTACACTAGGCTTTTGGTAACGTTTTTCGTGTTCACCCTGTATAATCTATTGATGTATGTACATGTAGGCACCTACACAGTTTCCTAGTTCCCTATCTGTAGGTAGTAGGTACCAGATTTCAATTTCAAATTTCAGGTTTAATTAAAATTTCAATTATAAGTTTAGGAGGGAGAGATGGGGAGAGAAGGAGAT
>NW_007475725.1:0-310 GCF_000475195.1 Diaphorina citri
TGGTAATGTTAGATTTTACAGAGTATTTTGTGTTTTTTGCGTTAGATTTTGATTTTGATTTGTTGGATATCATTTTAATATGAGATCAGTATGTCACAGAAAAATAAAACACAAGGAACATAAAAAGATAAAAACACTATAACGAAGCCGATTTGTGTACAGCCGTGTTTATAATATAAGACAGAACTAACAATAAAACTGCAGAAACTGGTATTAGAACGTTCTATTTCAGTTATAGACGGATAGGTAAAATTAATATTTTAAATAGATAAATATAGGTGTATAGACATAGTTTATGTAGAAATTTAGA
>NW_007475726.1:0-310 GCF_000475195.1 Diaphorina citri
TTCCCAAGTCAGCAGTAGACACGTCTTCAATCAGCAAGTAGGCACCCCACACTTGATTGTCATCTCTGCAAACAAATAAATAAAGAATCAGTATCGCTATAAACGTAGGTATAAACCACGTGAATTAATCACAAAATACCGACAATACAACAACAATGCCCTAGTAGGAGTGCACAACGGAGTCCTGACCCTTGACCATAGTATCGACCCAAGAGAAAATAAATTAACCATGCTAATGAACAGAAGCGTCCTCAAGGGAGCTTTGACCATAGTTCCGACCCTGGCATAAAATGAAGGGATTGAGCCTAGT
>NW_007475727.1:0-310 GCF_000475195.1 Diaphorina citri
TCTTTTACCTTTCGTCATTACCTAATTAAAATAAGGGAAGTAAAAATAGCCTCTTAATAACTAGAAAGAAAGAAAAAAAAAAATCACCTGTAATCGGGTGATTTTTTTTGGGTGATTTATGTACCTTTTTTCCTTCGTATGTATAAGATAAGGAAAGTAAAAGCTAGGTATGTACCTTAAAATTCATTTTTCACGCTTTCTTAATTGATATTTTTCTTTTTCCATGATTATGAAGAGTTACGTGCACTTGCATTTTTCAACCATCTTTCCATTGAAATTGCGCGGGGTAACAATCAAGATTCATAAAAAA
>NW_007475728.1:0-310 GCF_000475195.1 Diaphorina citri
CGAAGAAGAAAGCGTCAGCATGAAACTCTCAATAAAGCACCAATTCCTACCATAGTGTAAGTCACGCTCCAGTCACAATATTTTCATGGCATACTGTATTTTGATAGAGGCAGCTGTAACAACGGAGTCAACGGAGGTCTTATCGTTCCGAAATCGAAGAGAGAAGGAGGACAGGAGAAAGCCAGCCGTTCCGAGAACGAACCTTATCTGTTTAGGATAAAGTTCGCCTTGGGAGGGAATCAAACCCGCGACCTGGCACTTACAAGGTAGGTGTGCTACTCTCCAAGCTAACTTTACTGGCTGTCGATAA
>NW_007475729.1:0-310 GCF_000475195.1 Diaphorina citri
ATTTGACTAAACATATTCGTGCGATTTTTTTTTTTCTTTTTTTAATGCGATAAAAATGAAACCTGGAAGCACTGGTGCTCCGCGGAGCACAGTTTGAGAACCACTGACCTAAGAGACCGTTCCCACAGGAAAAAAAAGGGTCGTGTGTATAGTGGGAACACTCTCATTTAATCTTCTGGAAACGAGATACCACGTCAGTAACATGATAATAAGATAGTAAAATGAAATATACTATGTTTTCACCATCTTACTCTCATTTAAATTACGTTAACTACAGTATACATTCGGGAAATAAGGTTTTTTTTTTTAA
>NW_007475730.1:0-310 GCF_000475195.1 Diaphorina citri
GATTTTCCACCCTATTCCCACTGCGTCACAACAGATTTTTTTTTTCTTCAAGTAATGTTCCCAAGCCTGTTCAACATTGATTCTCCAATCATTTTTCATCCCACTAGGGTAATCGGTCTACACATTCACACATCCTGGGGGATGAAGGTTAACACGAAAATAGCGCCGTGTGAGGAACAGCGCCGCAGGCAAAAATTGTGAGCTATACAATCTATAGAAACTAAAATTTTTAGGCCGCAGGCGGATACCGCGAACAAAACGCGAATACCGCGAACAAACCGCGGATACCGCGAACAAACCGCGGATACCG
>NW_007475731.1:0-310 GCF_000475195.1 Diaphorina citri
GACAGGTACACCTATCAGATCTACCTGATAGTGTGTGTGTAACTGTGTACTCATCAGGTATCAGATAGACCTGACAGACAGAACTCTTCAGCCGTACCTGTCAAGTCTATCTGAGTGTCTGTGCTCATCAGGTGTCAAGTATACCCAAAGTTAGTAGGTGGTACCTTCTAGAATCTGGATACATATTAACCAATCTGAGTGGCATAGTATCCGTCGTAACATGTACCTGAAGACTCTGAAGAGGGTTCCATATGCCATATGCACTTGTAGAAAGTAAAACGCAGTCATGTTGACAGGGTTCAAACAAAAG
>NW_007475732.1:0-310 GCF_000475195.1 Diaphorina citri
CACCCAGTTTGGGAATATATCGGACACCCAGTTTGCCTTCCGGAATGGATTCGGCACAAGGGAAGCACTGTTTGCATACAACGTGATGATGCAAAGATGTATGGATGTCAACCAATTGCTTTATTGACCATAACAAGGCATTCGACAAAGTGAGACATGGCCAGCTCGAGATCTTAAAGCGAAAACAGATCGACTCACGAGATATAAGAATAATCGCCAACTTGTACTTCAACCAAAACGCCTCAGTCCTCATTCAATCAGAGCTCACAGAACCAGTAGACATCAAGCGCGGGGTGAGACAAGGCTGTGT
>NW_007475733.1:0-310 GCF_000475195.1 Diaphorina citri
TTTTTCTTTTATCAGTACAGGTAAACGCATGAGAGCAGTAGCTACTTGGGTGTTTGGGTGCTAAGTGATTGATGATAGGTAGTAGACAAAAGGGACGCATGGATGACTATTGGCTATCATGTAGGAAAGAGAGATAATGGAACAGCTTGCTCCATGAACTCACAAAGATAAATGAAAATAAATTATAATTACCTACGTCCAGGGCTGGTTTTGCCTTTCCCCTCCAGGTGGTGCGGATGTTGAAGATCCACTTTTGGATGTTGAAGAGCGCCAAATCTTGTTGCTGGTGATCTAGAACGGTAGGTACCTA
>NW_007475734.1:0-310 GCF_000475195.1 Diaphorina citri
GGAGTATATCACAGGGAGTGTGCCGTTTTCGTTGAAGTCTGGGAAATAGGGATACCGACTTAGAATGAACTATTATGACTATTGAACATCAACATCACCAATAGTACCAATACCATGGAGGGAAAGAAAGTGGTGTCAGATTTACATCATTCTCTCATATTTTTTGAAAGCTTCCAGTCTTTTTTTCTCGAGTAGTTGAGTTACCTAAATTTCCAGACATCAACGGAAAAGGAACGCTCCGAAAACGAAAATGAAGAAGAAGAAGGAGGAGAAAAATAAGAAGAAGAAGAAGAAGATCAACAACAACAGC
>NW_007475735.1:0-310 GCF_000475195.1 Diaphorina citri
CCGACCCTACTTTTCGCAGGGATCCTTATCCTTCACAATGCATATCATCAATTTCTTTTTCTTCGCCATTTACCGTGTTCACTGTTCAGACGGGTTTGCCGTTTTTCGTCAGCCTCTCAATCAGTCCAGGTGTGATTGCTTTGGGCTGACATTTGGTTTTGACAGCAGAAATGAGTACCATGCATCAACATCATTCATATTTCTCCAAAGAACATGGTTGATTCCAAACAGTACGAAGTTCCGTTCTAATCTTCATACAGGCTTTAAACGTCAACTTTGTAGGCTCCTAAAGATTGAATAGATACAGATA
>NW_007475736.1:0-310 GCF_000475195.1 Diaphorina citri
CAAGGAATGTTTATATGTTTTTTTTTTTTTTTTTTGCTAGAAGACATTACTTAATTGTGGAGATGAAATGAAAAGCCACGGAGCTCGGAGGGCCTATACTTGGGTTTGAGAGTGTACTCATTTATGTTAGGTATTAGATAAGCCATCACTAGTGAGTAGTGAGTGAGTGAGGAGCTACATATTAGTTGCTGTGGGCGTAGTAGTATTGACCGCCATGTCGTGTTTTGTGTTAAGATGCGTTCACACATAGTCGACGGTCGTCGATCGATGTGAAACAAAAGACAACTTCCTTCCAGTCGACCGCCGCGTC
>NW_007475737.1:0-310 GCF_000475195.1 Diaphorina citri
CGACTGGCTTTCTCCTATCCTGTCTTCCTTCTCGATTTCGGGACGATAAGACCTTAGCAGTTACAGTTCCCTTTTTAAAACCTTTTGTAAAATGTAAATGTAATTTCTTTGTGTTATTATGTCACAACTTAGGTGCTCACTGCAGCATTGTAGGATTTTTTCCCAATATCTCAATAATCTTATCATCCAATGTTTACCTACCATGCTGGCACCGGTCGCTATGCGCATTTACATGTCATAGCTACTCATTTTGCTGTGGTCCTTGAAAAAGTTACCCAACTAGACGACCTGCCTGCCTTACAATCAGGAA
>NW_007475738.1:0-310 GCF_000475195.1 Diaphorina citri
CGTTCTCGGAACGGCAGGCTTTCTCCTATCCTGCTCGGCTTCTCTTCGATTTCGGGACGATAGCAGTTACAGTTCGATCTATGAAACCTCTTTAAAAAAAATCAAAATTTAGCTAATTAAAAAATATCTCAACCCAGCTTAGTTAGCTTGGTTTTTTTTCTTCTTCTTCTCCTTCTCCTCCTCTTTCTTCTTCTTCATCTCCTCCTCCTCCTTCTTTTTCTTCAAGTTACACGAATCTCCCTGAATGAAACCCAAGTTATACTAATCCCCCCAAATGAAACCTTCAAGTGTTTCACTCACCCAGCTCACA
>NW_007475739.1:0-310 GCF_000475195.1 Diaphorina citri
CCCTTTGCAAAATAATAATTCCCTATCCCAAAATGATAATAACAATAACTATTACATAGTTCTCTTTAAACTCCAGTACCAAATGTCATCAAAATCGGACCTCGCAATCGCGAGTTATACGGTTAAAAAACATTCAAATCAAATGCAAAAATGTCCAGTTAAAACGGACATTCAAACCAAATGCAAAAATGTCCAGTTAAAACGGCCTCACTATCTTTTGGTTAATAGTAATATACTTACCGGCTACGAGTCTCTGTAAGCTGGATATTTCCTCTTCGTAGCGTCGCTTGGTCTCCTCCAGACGTGACTG
>NW_007475740.1:0-310 GCF_000475195.1 Diaphorina citri
CTTGAAGAAATTACTCAGATACCCTGTCAGAAGAAATTACTCAGTCAGAACATTCCTGGTTTTCCAACCCTAAGGGCAACAGGTATACAAAATCTACTTAGCAGAAATATGTCTATACACACGCTCTACACACAGATATAAGTATAAAACATACATACATACCTATATACTCTAGAAAAAACCTACAGCTCCATCTACACGCAGTATAAACCCTTTACATAAAACATTTAAAGGCCAAACACCCCCCTACGAGCGAGCGCTAGAAATTTTTGCGCTAAAAATGTTTCCCAAAAAGCTAATATTTGGCCCT
>NW_007475741.1:0-310 GCF_000475195.1 Diaphorina citri
CGCGGATACCGCGAACAAACCGCGGATACCGCGAACAAACCGCGGATACCGCGAACAAACCGCGGATACCGCGCACAATCCGCGAATACCGCGCACAATCCGCGAATACCGCGCACAATCCGCGAATACCGCGCACAACCGCAGATACCGCGAGCCAACCGCGAATATCACGAGCAAAACGCGAATAGGTGACTTATCACAGAAGAATCGATGAGGACCTTCCACTTATGAGAATGAAGGGGAAATGAGTAAATTAAGTCCAAACTTCAAACCTATGGTCAAAATGTAGGAGAATCCTCCCCTCAACCCC
>NW_007475743.1:0-310 GCF_000475195.1 Diaphorina citri
ATTCATCTAGAAACCAATCGAATGAATATCTTCATCCTTCAACATTATTTTATCACTTTCTGTCAAACATTTTGTTGGACATATGGTGTAAAATACAGCACATTGTCTATCTCAGATTTAGTCGGGCGATCATAAAAATATATGACGATGACGACTTATTCTCAAGGACCAATATTCAGTCTGTTCAGCATGTTGTGTCAACTGAATGGCTCCCAGTTTTTCAACTCGAAAATTATGGAAATTGAATTTTAAAATCTGCTTTTGGTTTTTGATTTCAGAAAACAGTATGTGCCTTGCTATCAACGGTGAT
>NW_007475744.1:0-310 GCF_000475195.1 Diaphorina citri
TTTAGCTACAGTTAACTTGTAACTTAGAAAGTACCTTTTCCTAAATGAGTACACTTTGCAAGATGGAAATTGGTTAACGAAACCAACTTGGGATCGCCTCCAGGTTTAAAATTTAGTTGAACTGCTTGCTACTAACAACCCCTAAAAAGCCCACCAAAAGGTGGGTTAAGCTTCTACGAATCTCTAATGGTTATTGGGGTATATTTTCTTTGGTGAGTACTGTATTCTCGAAATTTTTTCATTCAAACTTTTCTCACGCACTGTACTAAGTATTAAACTCAAAATCCACCTGCTTTTCCAGTGGGTCTAG
>NW_007475745.1:0-310 GCF_000475195.1 Diaphorina citri
CCACATCCACCAATTTTACCTTAGTTATATTATATTATGTATATTAATATTTATTTGGAGGATGTAAATTTGAAACATTCACCATTTCTTCCAATGGGCTATGGTGAATTTGTCACATCCACCATTTCTTCCAATGGCCTATGGTGAATTTGCCACATCCACCATTTCTTCCTATGGGCTATGGTGAATTTGCCACATCCACCATTTCTTCCTATGGGCTATGGTGAATTTGCCACATCCACCAATTTTACCTTAGTTATATTATATTATGTATATTAATATTTATTTGGAGGATGTAAATTTGAAACAT
>NW_007475746.1:0-310 GCF_000475195.1 Diaphorina citri
AAGTCGAGGAATTTAATTACTTCGCTGGGAACTTACTTCGAGGTGTCTAGAGGCAAGGATTCTATTTTTAGATTTTTTCCTAACATCTAGAGATCACGCTAGGAAGCCAGATACTTTTGACATGGCTGGAATCACAAGCTGAGTTCAAACTTGGTTTAACTCTTGGATAAAAAGTAATCTGATTGGCTAAAGAAAGGTATTAAACAATCACCCAGCTTAAGCCAAGAGTTAATTTAAAGTCGGATTGTGATACCGGTCATTAAATCTTTGTGGATAATGGGCGTTTTTATTGTAGTCATTAGCACTATTG
>NW_007475747.1:0-310 GCF_000475195.1 Diaphorina citri
CTGTGATGGGACTTGGTAGACCTGTGCATGAGCCCTACAAGGCCCTACACTTGAATTTAGACCACGCTACGCCACTGCGAATAGAAGAACACCAGTACTTAACTTATACTCTTCACAGTTGTGAAGAGTATAAGTTACTGGTGTTCTTCACAAAGTCACGTCAGAATCTATCAGTATGGTATACGAATAGGTAAGGTTAATTGTGAGGACTGAGGAGGCGGGTAGCCAGCCGAGTTAGCTTAGTTGGTAGTGCGTCTGCCTCGTAAGCGCTAGGCCGTGGGTTCGATTCCCGCCCGGGGCGGATTTTATC
>NW_007475748.1:0-310 GCF_000475195.1 Diaphorina citri
AGCTACTCTGCATCCAGATCATAGACGAAACTGAAGAGAAAGACATCATGACATCAAGTAGGACTGAAACACATCTAATAATAGAGCTGCGTGAAGGATTACTGAAAAATCTCAAGAACAAGAAGAAGTTACCACATTTATGAAGCCTTTCGGCAGATTAAGACAAAGGGCTGCGTGAAGACTTGGAGAATTATCGTACAATCTGAGGAGTTACCGCATACATTGAAATTATGTGGTATATGAAGAGGAACAGAGGAAGACATTTAATAGGGAGCTGATTAGTACAATCTCAGGAGATACCGCATGAATG
>NW_007475749.1:0-310 GCF_000475195.1 Diaphorina citri
TAAACGCATTCATCTTGTTAGCAGCTTCGTCTTGACTGTGGTCAACATTCTCTTCGCTATCAGCTCGATCCTTTCATTTGAGACATCATTATCTTATTTGGCCATCACACTCACACCATCAGTAAATTACACGGATCAGCATTATCTCTGATAGGTTGCATATTTATAGCCGAGGTAACATGAGATTTGTTCCTACAACTTTATTCATTATCATTGTCAATGGTGAATTTCTTCATTACCGAGAGCCAACTAATTTATTTGGTGTCTTTATTTTGAGGTCATCTCGTATCTCGTATTTACATCTAGGAAT
>NW_007475750.1:0-310 GCF_000475195.1 Diaphorina citri
GTGAAAAGTTTTTACAACCCATTCAGCACATTGCTGTGGTGTCGGGTTGTAATTCAACAGAGCCACAGAATAATCTGAATCCACTGAGGATTTCTTCAATGAATTTGGACTCTCTTGGATACGTGTTCACTTAAGCCAAGATATTATCCATTCATGATTTCACGTAATCTCACAATCACAACCAGCACGCTTTGACCATCATGCAGTGATTCACACTTCTCGACTAATGCTCAGCCTCGTTCGGTAACTTTCCAGTCGCTTTAGAAACAACTGCAAATGGGTTATCACACATAGTTAAGGCGCTTAAGCT
>NW_007475751.1:0-310 GCF_000475195.1 Diaphorina citri
TGTCTGATATGACCGCAAAGAGTTTTCAGTTTAAGAAATACTGGTATGTGTAAATCAAATGAGTGATGTTGAAGAAAACCCTCAACATGGTGTGAACTGTGAACTCTCAGTGGTAAGTTGGCAAAAGAGATTGTACACTTAGGGATTAGTTTTTGCTTTCCTGAATGTTGATTTTGAAGTTATACAATCCTTTTTCAACACTTGGTCCAATTCTGATGTCATTAGATAAAAATGCTACATAAGAAGGTCATTCACCAATACATTTTGGGCTTCATTCCTTTGACGGCAATGTGTGAGTCCCTAGAGTGAG
>NW_007475752.1:0-310 GCF_000475195.1 Diaphorina citri
GTTCTCTCGCCAAAAGGGGAAGCACCAAATATGGGAAATTCATATCGATTGGTGGTGTGTGCTTCAAATAGGGCCTACTAAAGGATTCATATTGAAATTCGGACCCAAAAATGAAATTTAGATTTTCGGCCCTGATGGTCGCCAAGGCAGAAAATTGATGTTTTTACTTTCCTTATCCTATAGGAAGGAAAGTAATGTAATCGGGTCAAATTTTCGATGGTTTGGTTAAGATCGGTGCAACGCTTGGCGGCATTTTACCGCTTTATGGCGGTTTTCGGTGTAATTTAACAATATCTCGGGAACGGTATAA
>NW_007475753.1:0-310 GCF_000475195.1 Diaphorina citri
CAGGTCGTTTTTGTATTTCGAAATACAGCTTAGAAAAATATGTTGCACAATCCTCTTCTTTTTCTCCTCTCTCTTCTTCTTCTTTCCCTCTTCTTCTTTATCTTCATCTTTTTATACGCTTTGTTAAGTTTCAACTCCCTTTCTTTCAGTTTTGTTTTTTCCATTCTTCTTTCCTCTCCATTCGATATTTCCGGGTTGCCCTTCTTCTTTACCTTCTTATTCTTTACCTCTTTTTCTTCGTTTCCTTTATCTTCTTCTTTTTCTTCCTTCTTTTTTGTCTTCTTCTACATCTTCTCCTTGTTCTCTTTCT
>NW_007475754.1:0-310 GCF_000475195.1 Diaphorina citri
AACAGGTGTCATTGATAAAACGCTACAACCAAATCTAGAACAACTCAACATCCATCCTAGTATAATCAACATGATACAGAAAGCTGTGATTCTACAAACTTGCAACATCACAAGGAAATTTCTGAACTATCAACTATAATCCCCCTCCCCCGGCTTGAGTTTTTGCTCCGCCTCGATTGCACCTCATTGTATTGAACCTTTGAAAATAAATAATAATAATAATAATAATAATAAGTATATGAACATGTTGTCCATAATAACATTTTAGCTTCTGAACAAAATGGAGCTCGTACGAAGAGTAGAGGTAGTA
>NW_007475755.1:0-310 GCF_000475195.1 Diaphorina citri
TGTGTGAAAGGAAACTCATTATAAGGTTACAAAAAGTTATGATGGTTAGACGAGAGGAGAAGAAATAGAGGAAAAGGAAACGAAGAATAAGGAGGAGGGAGAAAGGAATAAAAAGGTGAAGGGAACGAGGAAAATAGTTGAAGAAAGGAAGGAAGAGATAAGTGGGAAAAAGAAGATAAGAAAGGATATGATAAGAGGGAAAAAAAAGGGAAGAGAAAAGGGAGAAAATAGAGAAAGGAGGGAGCAAACTGTGAAATGGGAATGAAAAATGAAATTCCCGCGGGAGTACTTCTTAACCTAACCTCAAGTA
>NW_007475756.1:0-310 GCF_000475195.1 Diaphorina citri
GCACTTTCTAAAATAGCTTTCAATCAGAAGAAACTGCTCTTGTGCTCGAACAATATCGATGTTAATATGAAATACATTTGTTAAGACCTTGTTTGGACTGCCGGAGTAAAGGGACTTTTCAGTCTCATTCTGGCAGGATACACAAGATAATATATTCTATTCTATTCTTTCGACATTTCATGTTGTAAACTTTTTGCATTATAAATTTATGAGGATATTGACAGTTTTTTTTATGAACTGTAAAAAAATATATATACAGGGTGTCCCGCGGTCGTTCGCGGGACACCCTGTATATACATATTATGAGGAT
>NW_007475757.1:0-310 GCF_000475195.1 Diaphorina citri
TTGGACCATTAAAAACTCCTTTGTGGATGGTTAAAGTCTTTGGTAAAATCCAATATGAGTGTTTTTTTTATTTTATTTTATTTAATTTAATTAGATACTTAACTTAATTTTTTCTGTTATGTGAAGTACATGTTGCTTTTTAGTCCGTCCTTCCTTTATTATTACAATAGTAATAAAAAGGTATAAGGGACGGACTATTGTATTCGCCTCGGTGTCGTCTGTCTGTCTGTCGGTCTGTCTGTCGGTCTGTCGGTCTGTCGGTCTGTTCCCATAGAAGGACTTATCCAAACCTAGTCGACCTATATATCAA
>NW_007475758.1:0-310 GCF_000475195.1 Diaphorina citri
AGAACAAGTCAGCCATGTTGATTTTATCTCAAGGATACTAAGGATCTCTGGATAGGTACTGCACAAGTGTAAAGTGAAGCTATGAATATTTTACCACAAAATCAACTAAAGCTGCATTTTCGATTCCCGCCCGGGGCGAACTTTATTCCAAAGTTTCGTTCTCGGAATGGCTATCTTTTTCCTACCCTGTCCTCCTTGTCTTTTCGCTTTCAGAACGATATCCTCCATTGTTACGGTTCCCTGGTTCCCTCTAACAAAACCTCTTTTTTTTTTTTATCGAACCCGCAGAGTCGATACTATGGTGGATGGA
>NW_007475759.1:0-310 GCF_000475195.1 Diaphorina citri
CTTCTCTCTTCGATTTCGGGACGATAAGACCATAGCAGTTAAAGTTCCCTCTGTCAAACCTCTTTAAAAAAAAAAAAAATAATTAAAAGCATAATTACTTATGTCACATTTTTATATTTCTTTGTTTTTTGTCAGTATTATTACTTATACCCTAAATCAAGCAATTACCTACTAAGTAAGTACCTACTTAGCTTGTGCAAAGTAGAGGTAGGAAAACAGTTTCTCTTTAGAAATGAGGCCTCAGAATGGGATTCAATAATTTAAACTTTAGCCTGTGACCTACAACCTAGGTACATAGATTTAAGTAGGT
>NW_007475760.1:0-310 GCF_000475195.1 Diaphorina citri
CATTGCTATAGTTTTTATATACGGTGAGGTTAATCAATTTATTAAATTTGATTATAAATTTAACCCTTGGTGTTTCAAATGAATTCACAATTTCTCCTTATATTTTTATTGAGATCCGACCACAAAAAGACAATATCTAAATAGTAGTTATTAATGTTTGGGACCACACAGTCTGAGCTTAAACCTGTACTTTTTACTTAAGTTATATATAGAAATGGATACTTACGAGTATCTCGTAAGTATCCATTTCTATATATAACTTAAGTAAAAAGTATTTACAAAGGATGTCAAAATTAAATAAATTAATTAA
>NW_007475761.1:0-310 GCF_000475195.1 Diaphorina citri
CTTCAAAGTGGGTTTTTTGTGTATAATAATATTTTAACTGACCGAAACTGACCGAAAATAGTAAGAGGACAGACACTCACTGCCAGACTGAAGGAACGTGTGTGAACGGAAAAAGCTTCCGAATTCTAGGTCTCTCAGCTGGTGAAGGCCACTCAAGCTCAGACCTTCTGTTGGACCGTCGAAATGTGTATGGTTAGAAAATCTTCAGACCCAGGTCTCTCGATGGTCTGACAGACCTGGGTCTCAAGCTTTTTCCGCCTCACACGTTACAAGTTCTGACTGCCTGATAGACCTAAATCTGTCAGACCTG
>NW_007475762.1:0-310 GCF_000475195.1 Diaphorina citri
AAAAAAAAAAAAAAAAAAAAAAAAAAAAAAAAAACATGCATCTGTAGTTAGAATATGAAATTCTCTTTATATAGAGAATTACAAACTGACAATTTATACTTGAATATCTAACGTTTTCTTATTTTTCAGAAAGGAAACCCTCTCTTGAAACACATTGGGAAAGTTCCTTGGGAGTATGATGATAGTATTATTCCCGACTATGTTATGGGCAGAACTACATGTGCTCTCTTCCTGTCTATCAAATATCATGCTTTAAAACCAGACTATATTGCAGACAGAATCAAAGCCTTGGGAAAGCTGTATGAACTTC
>NW_007475763.1:0-310 GCF_000475195.1 Diaphorina citri
AGCTAGAGACTTGAAATTTGGTATGTAGATGTCAAATGTGACAAGGACGCGACACGAAACTTTTGGTTAAGATCGGTATAACGGTTGGCGGCATTTTACCGCTTTTTGGCGGTTTTCGGTGTAATTTAACAATATCTCGGAAACGGTATAAGCTAGAGACTTGAAATTTGGTATGTAGCTGTCAAATGTGACAAGGATGCGACACGAAACTTTTGGTTAAGACCGGTACGGATGGCGGCATTTTACCGCTTTTTGGCGGTTTTCCGTGTAATTTAACAATATCTCGGGAACGGTATAAGCTGGAGACTTG
>NW_007475764.1:0-310 GCF_000475195.1 Diaphorina citri
CAGCATAGCTTATTGTTCCTCTCCTATCCTCATCTTCCTCCTCCAGAATTCCCTCTAATCCTCCACAGCATAGCTTATTGTTCCTCTCCTATCGTCATCTTTCTCCTCCAGAATTCCCTCTAATCCTCCACAGCATAGCTTATTGTTCCTCTCCTATCCTCATCTTCCTCCTCCAGAATTCCCTCTAATCCTCCACAGCATAGCTTATCGTTCCTCTCCTATCCTCATCTTTCTCCTCCAGAATTCCCTCTAATCCTCCACAGCATGACTTATTGTTCCTCTCCTATCCTCATCTTCCTCCTCCAGAATT
>NW_007475765.1:0-310 GCF_000475195.1 Diaphorina citri
TTCATTAATTTCGGATTGTCAACTTGAGACTTCAATGGTAGCGCATGCTCATCCAAAACTGTACTAGAAATGACAACCCAAATGGCAACTGTCTGACAGTAAATTTAATCAGTTGCAGCAAAACACACCTCGACAATGGCAATAGCATGTCTCTGAGACAGACGCATACCCAAAAATTTGTCAAAGAGAGACTGAAACTGATTAAATCATTTAACCAACTGATGACTGATGGACCGATTGATTTCAGTGATGTCATTGATTGGTGACAAGGTGACATATCACCCTAGCATAGCACAAAGAAGCTCATACA
>NW_007475766.1:0-310 GCF_000475195.1 Diaphorina citri
TCAAATATTGATGAATCGACTGTACGTTTGACTTGTGCTCAACAATAACTTTGAAATAGTGTTTGAAGAACCACTGAGCCGTGATGTATGAACCAAGTGAGCAAGATTCTCGACCTGACATTGCCTGACAGGCTGCATGCGTTCTTGTCCCTCAGAAGTGGGTACAAAGTTTAGAACAAACCTGGCCCTTGTTTAGTCACCCGAACTTCTACAATTTATACACATTGACAAATATTTATTTATTTATTTATTTACAATATAAACGGTTTCCCTTTACTATCTAATACAAATCAACAACCTAACTATCAAA
>NW_007475767.1:0-310 GCF_000475195.1 Diaphorina citri
AGGAGAAGAACATATATAGAGAGAGGGGTAGAGCGAGTGAAAAAGAGAGAGAAGAAGGGAGAAGAGCATATATTATATATATATATAGAGAGAGAGAAAGAGAGGGAGAGCATAAGAGAAAGAAAGAGAGGGCGAGAGGGAGGAGGAGAGAGAGAAAAAAGAGAGGGCGGAGTAAGAGGGAGGAAGAAAGAGAGAGAGAGAGGGCAGAGTGAGATAGAGAGAGAGAGAGGGCAGAGTGAGATAGAGAGAGAGAGAGAGAGAGAGAGAGAGAGAGAGAGAGAGAGAGAGAGAGAGAGAGAGAGAGAGAGAG
>NW_007475768.1:0-310 GCF_000475195.1 Diaphorina citri
TGTAGGAAAGAAAAAAACAAACAACTTTTTAATCTATTGTTATTAGAAAAAAATTAGCTGAAAAGAGATATTATGAGAGAACCTCTTTTTTGGCCGCCATGTTCGAAAAACCCTTACGGTACGGGATTACGGTACATCCTAGAAAAAAAGTGTATAAATATAAAATGTAGAAAATAAAAAAAGAAACAACATTCATTGTTGTTGGAAAAAAATTACCGGAAACGAGATATTGTGAGAAAATCTCTTTTTTGGCCGCCATATTGGAAAAATCATTACGGTACGGGATTACGGTACATCCTAGAAAAAAAGT
>NW_007475769.1:0-310 GCF_000475195.1 Diaphorina citri
AAAATAGAATGGACTATGCTACACGAATGAGAAAAGGATTTCAGATTATAAGCTTCTACATCTACATACACGGGTATTCATTGTTTTCGTAAGAGATGAGATTTCCCGAATAAAATGGCTTTGGATCTTTGGAATTGATAGAGGACCACGGTCTCGAATACAACAGAAACCGGAGAATAACAGTTGCAACTTACAATTTCATTTTATTGAAATTCGAAACCAAATACCACTCATTTTTCATTCTTCTCTCATCATCTGAGACTTTTGTATTGACTGTCTGTGGTTTCACACCAAACGTTCTCTGGATCCG
>NW_007475770.1:0-310 GCF_000475195.1 Diaphorina citri
AAAGGTTTTCATTCAGTTCCTACTTGTGCAGATGTAAATTTCGGATCTCTTGAAAGTCTTGAAACGTTTTTGACAGACGCTGGTGCTGTTCGAAGCAACAATTTCGTTCGAATCTTCAAAACGATAGTGCCAAACAAAAGTGTATCGAATTTGGTATTATTTTTCTTGGTGGTGTAGTGGTCAAGACTGTCACCCGGTAAACAGGAGGGTATGAGTTCAACCCCAGCTGAGATATAGAATTTCATCCTCAATAATCTCAATATAATTTGAGAACTTGACCACGGTAATAGTAGTAGCCCAGCCCACTGCT
>NW_007475771.1:0-310 GCF_000475195.1 Diaphorina citri
AACCCCTGCTCCATCTTCCAAGTTCAAACTTCTGGCCTTGTACCGGGTCCCTCGCAGCCTCAGGGACACTGCCCGTATCATCGCTATTTGGACCTTAGTTTTTATCCACCCTGATAACTGGCTGATGCACTTATTCCATTTTGCACTTAGTGTTGAGGCTATTCTTTTCAGGAAGGATGTGAACTCAAGATGCAAAGGAACCATCAACCGAACAAATAAGTGGAGAAAAACGAGTAACGAGTGTCTATAATCAACAAGTACAAATACCTATGATAACTTATATTGTGTTCTAGGACGCTTACTGTCACAT
>NW_007475772.1:0-310 GCF_000475195.1 Diaphorina citri
TTGATGAGCTACATCAGCTACCAGAGTGCTGAAACACTCATCCTCCAGGAACCAGGAAGCTATCACAGAAGAGGTGAAGATGACTTATGGCACCAGGAAGAAAATAAGGCAATGTGCATTGTATTGAAAATGTAGTAAAAAGTAAAAATACTAATGAGAACAGGAGCAGGCTGAGAACAAACGAAATATTATTACACATGCCTTTGTTAAATGTAGCTACATATCTACTATGAAATTTGTATTGTAGACATAAAAAATAAAATCTACAAAAAGGTATAGAATTTTCCTCGACAAAGGCAGTTACTCCTCT
>NW_007475773.1:0-310 GCF_000475195.1 Diaphorina citri
CTAGTACCTACTTCTTTTTTCTATCACTACAACCGTATCTATTCTTCTAGGAAGCCGTCATTCTGCCCCTGGAAAAGCCCAGCTATTTCCAGCACATCCGTAAGCCATGGAAGGGTGTTCTCATGGTAGGGCCACCCGGAACAGGGAAAACCATGCTGGCCAAAGCTGTGGCTACAGAGAAGAACATTACCTTCTTCAACATCAGTGTGTCCACACTGACGAGCAAGTTCTTTGGCGAGTCTGAGAAGCTGATCAAAGCCCTGTTTGATGAGGCCAAGGTAACTAGTCGATAGGGGAAAGCAAAATCTGC
>NW_007475774.1:0-310 GCF_000475195.1 Diaphorina citri
TTAACAGAACCCTATGGACACACGTAGGTGCATTTAGAATTTGCATACTCAGTGACGAGTTGCATTTGGATAACATGGTTTACTTTACGACATTTTTTACATTCCTGCTGACGTTCTAATTCTAAAGGATTGAAAGAGCTGATTCAAGCTGTGGTTGAGTTAGTGAAATCTCGGGTTTTTCAATTCAATAGTAGGCTATTGTACTATAATTACTATTTTCGTGGTCAAATTAATAAATGTATGTAATATTAAGGACCAAAGTCCCCGCCTTGGCAGGGATTGAACCTGCGTCCTTCCTTTTACGGTTTAC
>NW_007475775.1:0-310 GCF_000475195.1 Diaphorina citri
TCAGAGAGGAAGGATGCTGGAAAAGGAACCTACTAAATAATGGTTCTCAGACTCAGATAGAAGGGATGCTGAAAAAGACTTGGAAAATTATTCTTAGGGAGGAAGTTGTATGAGATTAAGAAGCCCTTGGTGACACCTGGCAATCGCCTTCGTTTATCATGAAATCTGGTCTTCAATGAGTCAATGGGTTAATAAATTCTGTTGAAGTACCAATTCCTACACAGAAAATTCTCTCGAATCTTCTAATGTTATGACACTTCCAACATACCTAGTACTTACCAACCTTGCCAGCGACATAATTGAAGTGTCT
>NW_007475776.1:0-310 GCF_000475195.1 Diaphorina citri
GAGAGAGAGAGAGAGAGAGAGAGAGAGAGAGAGAGACAGAGAGAGAGAGAGAGAAGAGTAATCTCATTATTGATTTCACATTCGAAGAAATCGTCTATTGTAGATCTTGCATATATCATCTTCTCATCTATTTGACTCGTGTTTCTATAACACTCTCAGACACATGTTAACAGAACTATTAACTGCATAATATAGTTACTGACTATATAGGTGGGTACGAATATATATCAATATTATATCATTAACGAAAAAGAGAGGAGTGGAAGAGAGGGAGGGAGATAGAGAAGACTGAAGGAACGGCAAAAGTATG
>NW_007475777.1:0-310 GCF_000475195.1 Diaphorina citri
TTCCCCGGGTCACCCATCCCCAGGACTACGTCAGGTATAACTTTGTCCAGAAATATTGGGGAAGCAAAAGAAAAAAAAGAGGGGGGACAATGATATCGAGCCAAATTTCTTTAATTCTCCCCCCCCTCCCGTCCACCCCAAAAGAAAAAGAGATGGGGGAAGGGCATCATGTTGATTTCAATAAAATACAATTTGTCCCTCTCGAGGCAATTTTCCCGTTCATTTTCTTCAGGACCCCCCACAAAGGGGGAGAGAGTCCCTGAAATTTTATTATTATTATCTATTATTATTTATTTTATTTTTTTATCAG
>NW_007475778.1:0-310 GCF_000475195.1 Diaphorina citri
AATAATATTGAAGTTGATAATATTTTAAACAATAATTTAAAAGAAACACGCGTCTCAATATTTTCCTACAATATCACTCTTCCCACACGCGTCTCAGTATTTTCCTACAATATCACTCTTCCTACACGCGTCTCAATATTTTCCTACAATATCACTGCTCGTTTCCACGGCAGGACAATGGAATGATTGAACCACCTTATTGTTTGCCTCTGTCCTGTGTTCGCTTGGTACATAGTGGATTTTCATTCCGCTGACCTTGAACTCACGACTTCAATTTTTCGTTTGAACCGAGAGTTTTCATTGGCCTAGC
>NW_007475779.1:0-310 GCF_000475195.1 Diaphorina citri
CAAAAAAATATATCGATATATCGACGAAAAATATATCGATATATATCGATTATCGCAACATATAACGTAACGGCGTAACGCAATGTATTATGTAGGTATTATTCATGTTTCATTGTTTTTGTTTCTTGTTTGTTTACTTTACTACAGTTTACTTTGTTTCATATTCGCAACATTTGAAGTTTGAACATCCCTAATAATCCATTAATCCCTAACCCTATCTCCTATCTCGTGCTCGTCTCGGATCTCGCTTCGCTTGGCTATTACCTATCTATTAAATTTCTTTAATTCTTTTTCTTCAGAAATCAGTTAT
>NW_007475780.1:0-310 GCF_000475195.1 Diaphorina citri
TTTAAGTTAACCAAATTTCACCTAAATCAATCAGAACGGGAACTATGGTGAAATAAAGAATGTTTTAGAAGAATCCCTTAGAGGCTTTCGAAGAACCAATTGGAACCAAAGTCATCATAATATTTCTATGAAGAAAACTACCTAATCTAAACTTGTTACAATTCCAGGTTCCAGTGAGTGATGTGATGAAGAATAAGGCAAGGATGACCATTGGAGCCCGAGAGTTTGATAACGGGCGAGTAAGTCAAATGGTAAGTCCACCAATCCCTCTATTTTTTCGGGATTTGAAAGCTGCTCACAAGGTTTCTCC
>NW_007475781.1:0-310 GCF_000475195.1 Diaphorina citri
GTGCGAACTCTATCCTAAATAGATAAGGTTCGTTCTTTGAACGGCTGGCTTTCTAATTTCCTGTCCTTTCTTCGATTTCCGGACGATAAGACCTCCGTAGTTACAGTTCTCTCTAACTCTAACTAACATGATATAAGATATAGATTAGATGTGACCTCTCACTCACCTGAGCCAGTGAGTCTACATACTGATTGAATATGTGTACTATAGGTAGATAGATATAATCATGATGTATGTAGATATCCAGGAATTCATAGAATAGACAAATGCTCGTCTGCTTGATCGTATGTATTAACTTGTAGTCACCTGG
>NW_007475782.1:0-310 GCF_000475195.1 Diaphorina citri
GAAAATTTGGACCGATTGCAATACTTTCATTACTAGTATAGCTCCGCTATACTGTAGTAATAGAAAGTAAAAAGAAAACGAAGGAAAGAACAAGAGGAAGAAGAAAAGACGAAGGAAAGAACAAGAAGAAGAAGACGAAGGAAAGAACAAGAGGAAGAAGAAAAAGAAGACGAAGGAAAGAACAAAAGAAAGAAGAAAAAGAAAACGAAAGAAAGAACAAGAGGAAGAAGAAAAAGAAGACGAAGGAAAGAACAAGAGGAAGAAGAAAAAGAAGACGAAGGAAAGAACAAGAGGAAGAAGAAAAAGAAGA
>NW_007475783.1:0-310 GCF_000475195.1 Diaphorina citri
CCTAAGGAACAATGATAACAAAGAGAGAGAGAGAGAGAGAAGAGAGAGCAAAAAAGAGGGAGGGAGAGAGGGAGAAAGATATAGGGAAAAGACCAAAAGGAGAGGAAGGAAAGAGAGAGGTAGAGAAAGAGTGAGCAAGAGTGAGAGAAATAGGAGAAGAAGAATAAACATACCTACAGAAAAAGGACGAGAGAGAGAGAGAGGGAGGGATTTTTATTTAAGAGGTTTGACGGAGGGAACTGTAACTGCTATGGTCTTATCGTCCCGAAATCGAAAAGAGAAGGAAGACAGGATAGGAGAAAGCCAGCCG
>NW_007475784.1:0-310 GCF_000475195.1 Diaphorina citri
GTTTTGTCAGTTTGAAATTGTAATTTGTCATTTATTAATTGAGAATATTTATGAAATTATGACTATATTTTTTTGTAGCTAGGACATTTAGGACTGACATGTATTAGAGATTATTGTTTTTTTGAATGTTTGAAAGTTTCAGTCAGGTACACCATATTGTTCATTGTATTAGTCAGGTATCTTACTGTTACTGTAACCTTATTTAGTCCTTTATTAGGGCCCATTTTTTTTCTTTTTGGGCCGCCAATGTCGCGAAAATCGCGAATTAAGAAAGTAGTTCAGATACGTGAAAAGGAAGAAAGGTAGGATG
>NW_007475785.1:0-310 GCF_000475195.1 Diaphorina citri
AACAGTAATTGCAGATTATGCAATTGTAAAGGGGTAATTTATGTCTACTTAAATAGGTACTTACCTTGTGGCTCGAGAAAATATGAATGAATCCCGAAAAAACTGAATTTCTTGAGACAGAGATCCAGGTCCTTTCCTAGTTTCCTTCCTTCTTGAACTTCTTTGCGTAGGGTATTATGTTTATTCAAGGACCAATAGGAATCAAGCTGATAAAAATGGACCAATGAGAGCGCCGTATTTTATGAGTAGACCCTTCATCAGCTCGATTCGACTCATAACAAAAAGAAACCGCGAAATTCAAATTAATAGA
>NW_007475786.1:0-310 GCF_000475195.1 Diaphorina citri
AGTGTTTTGTTGACTGCCTATAAGTGTTTTGTTGACTGCTTATAAGTGTTTTGTTGACTGCCTATAAGTGTTTTGTTGACTGCCTATAAGGTGTTTTGTTGACTGCCTATATGTAAGTGCTTTGTTGAACTATGCCCATCGTTGCAAATCAAGTGATTTAGAGTGGAAGGTGTTTTAGTAACTTAGGTACTTTTGAATTCTGTGACGGAGGGGTCAATACAAATTGACTTTTTATTACCAGGTTCGAAACCCGGTGGGAGATAAATTTTGTGATTTTTTTTTTTTTTCAAATCAATGTCACAAACGAAAA
>NW_007475787.1:0-310 GCF_000475195.1 Diaphorina citri
CTGGATCATTTTGACGCGATCAAGAAAGGCAAAGTAGGACCTGATCAGAATCAGAAATCAACAGATGTTAAAACTCCATCCAGTGGAAACCCATTTGATGAGGTAAAAAGATGTAATCTGTAGATTTCTCTTTTATTTCCTTCATGTCCACTTGTGATTAACAGAATGATTTAAACATTAAATCGATGACACACCGCCAATGCGGTGAAGCAGATGTGAGATTAGAGGAAAAAGGAGTGCAAGGAGCGGAAAGGAAGGTACTACTTGAAGGAGGAGCACACAAATTGTGAAGTGAATAAAAGGCGGGGTA
>NW_007475788.1:0-310 GCF_000475195.1 Diaphorina citri
CCTATTATATAAAAATCACAGAACATAAGTTAACCTATAGTACCTAAACCTATCATAATGAGTGTGTCAGTGACTGCGCATATTGAAAAAGTGTTAAGTATGAATGTCTGTCACAAATATTGTTCCTTGAACTATTCGAACTGAGCGTGCTAAATTTCATGACTTGATTTGGAATCGAACCACCAACCTCTGGAACTGAAGCCCACCATGCTATCCACTACTGAGGTTGGTGTCTCAAGGGTATCGGACGTACTCCAAATATTCCTCCATGGTGTAGTCAAACAACTCGAAGTCATACCTGAGAAACGAA
>NW_007475789.1:0-310 GCF_000475195.1 Diaphorina citri
CTCCTTATACAACCATCCCTCTGGTACGGTGTACTTCTTGGTGTCTATATTCTCCAAGATCTTCTCTATTGAGCGATGTTCTTTGATCAGCTCAATAGCACGCTTCGGACCTATGCCCCGAATACTATCACAATAATCACAGCCCAGGAGTATGCACAGGTCGATGAACTGTGAAATATGGAAAACCAGGAATAAAATAAAATAGAACATACCTTACCTTTCCTTATAAGAGATTTGATAGAGGGAACTATGACTGCTAAGAAGGTCTTATCATCCCGAAACCGAACAGAGAAGGAAGGTAAGGTATGTT
>NW_007475790.1:0-310 GCF_000475195.1 Diaphorina citri
TATATTCATATTCTGCTATAGAGATATTTTGCTTTTAGGCCTCTCATATATTGGAAGCGAAAAAAAAAAAAAAAAAAAAGTGTCTCCTGAAAATACAAAACTAATACGACAATGATTCAGACATCTCACACTGCATTCTTGGCTAGATCATCTCCTAGGTACATAGGTATGAAGTATGTAGTTATTACCCTCATGATTTTCTTCTATCAGACAGTCATAATAAATACGTACCTACATAGTTGTGCAATTATTCAGCAAAGTACAAAAAACTTGAACTTATTGAAGACAGTCTACGCTAACATTTTCCAAA
>NW_007475791.1:0-310 GCF_000475195.1 Diaphorina citri
GGGTTGCCCGGGCCCCCTCGCCCCCCTCTATATACGGCTCTGTTAGGACTGAAAAGCTGGTCCACACATAGTCGACACTGTTGATCAATCGGTCAACCGACACGGTGAAAGAGGTGAATCTATGTTGTCCAGGCAGTGTACGGTTTCAGTCGGCGTCGATTGACGGCGTGGTCCGGCCCTGTGTGAGTACAGTACACCCCGACCATCTGTTAGGACCTCTCCGAAATCCGGCCCTGGTTCCAAACTTCAAGGTTTCAGGCTCAACTTGTTCCGTGCTGTATGGGAAATATGGAAGAACAGGTACGAGGTA
>NW_007475792.1:0-310 GCF_000475195.1 Diaphorina citri
GGGGTGGATAAATACCCGGGTAAATACCCAATTTTTATTTACCCACCCAGTGGGTATTTACCCACGACCCATCACTAGATGTAAGTAACCAATGTACCTTGAATATCTTATCTGTTTTATCATTTCTGGAGGATGTGACAAATTTCAATTGAATTTTTCCAGTGGATGTTTTAAATTGTTCTTCTATTTGCATTCTGTTTCTGTCGGGGGGTTTCAATTTGTTATAAATCCGACAAGGGAGTAAATTGAGTGGTTTAAAATTCATTGTTATGATCAATGGTATACAGCAGGTAATAAAACATTCTCAGTT
>NW_007475793.1:0-310 GCF_000475195.1 Diaphorina citri
TTCAAAATCTTGAAGAAGTTCCTTCAAGCACATTTGGACAAGAAAGAGTGTTGTCCCCGGAGGTAAATTTTTAAAATTAAAATAGATTTTTTTCTTTTGTAGAGCTTTTTTTTTCAAGTGTATCACTAATTTTAATTTAATTCACCAGTTTTAATTTCGACAAAATGATAATTATGTTACCTAAGTGCGAAAAGTATGATCTAGTATTTACTTAGGGACTTTCAGACTGAAATATACACCCTCATGCTCATATTGCTCATGTTACAAGCAGTTGAGGCTTGTCTCAAATTTGGAAGCGTAAAAGTACGTT
>NW_007475794.1:0-310 GCF_000475195.1 Diaphorina citri
AAGAAGGCGAACTTCGGGATTTATATCACAAATTTGTCATATCTTTTGAGACCAAGTAAGTATACCAACTGGAACTTGGCCTGGTGTACAAATAAAAATCCAAGACTAGATTTTTTGAAGCTTTTGGTACTGTTGTTGAGTAAATCATTGGTGAAGTCAACCCTCATTCAAAACACTGTTTATAATCCCCCCTCTTAAAGTCTAACCTTACTAGAAAGAAGAAGAAGAAATGGTGAAACAAATTTTTCTGAGTTGTAAAATGAATCAATACCTATTGGAAGTCAAAATTTGTTTCCCTCAAAACTGTTTT
>NW_007475795.1:0-310 GCF_000475195.1 Diaphorina citri
AAAACTGAAGTCGGCGAAAAAGTATCTTTAAAAAAGGTTTGAAAATTTAATTTTTATTTGCCATTCTAAAGTAAGAGTACAAACAGTTGTGTTGTTAAAATCGTCTGTTTCCCCGTCATTCATACCCGACAAAAAATAATGCATCCGTTCAAACGCATTACACTAGTGACACCTTCTATGGGAAAGTTAATGTGACGTCATCGCGTACGGGAACGTACGTATGACGTCAAGATATAATAATAATAGACTCTTGAGTGGAAGGTAACCACTAGGCGAGGTTAACGCCGGAGGCGTTTTCTACCACCTAACC
>NW_007475796.1:0-310 GCF_000475195.1 Diaphorina citri
TAGTCAGGCTGCTCTTGTACAAAGTATCAATGAAGGAATTAAACTACAAAGTCAACATAGGTTGCAACGGACAAAGAAAAACATTCAAGGTAATTATTACAAACCGTTTTTTTAGGGGTTGTCTGAATTGAGGCAAGTGATAAGACTTTGTGAATTCAGTATTTGGGTACCATTAGTACTAATTGAAATCAATAGGTACTTGCCCCAGGAGTTCCAGTCTCTTGTTTACCTTTAATAGTTATAATCCATGCTGAATTTTCATTTGTTTTCAGGGAATGAAGAGAATACCCCTGATATCAGTAATACTGAT
>NW_007475797.1:0-310 GCF_000475195.1 Diaphorina citri
TATCAAACCTCTTTCAAAAAAATGAGTAGCTCACCTCTAATGGGGATTAAGCTAAAAAGTTACTATGAAATTGTTTTCGTACGGTAAATGTGAGGCTTAGTTGCGCCCTACCGCTTGTTTTGCATATCAGACATTGTTGTGAGTAAATGTTTCTGCCAGGGAGCGCGCGGGATTTTCACCTTTGACATTTGGAAAATATCCCTGTTTTTCCCTCCAATTTTTCCCTCGTCCTGGCCTGTTTTTCCCTCCTATAGCTATTTCCCTCCCTCTAGTCCCTCTGCCTGTTTTTATACCCTTGCTCCTTGCCCAA
>NW_007475798.1:0-309 GCF_000475195.1 Diaphorina citri
CGCTGACTCTAGTGTTTTCCCATACATAAATATGTCTCCTTTGGGAAATTAACCATCCCCCTCCCAGTAGAGAGTTAAGGATAAAAATAGCTACTTATAATTTTCCAATACTTCGTGATAGGGAGTGATAATACTAAGGCCAGCCACTCACTATCCTGACGACAGGTCCGCCTGTCAGGTCTACCTGATTGTGTATCAGGGAGACCTGACAGACGAACCTTTTCAGCCGTGCCTGTCAGGTCTACCTGATAGTGTGCGTGCTTGTGCTTATCAGGTAGACCTGACAAGTGGACCTGATCAGGTGTACCT
>NW_007475799.1:0-309 GCF_000475195.1 Diaphorina citri
CTCCTGGGGCTTCGCGGGGTGTGAATGAGGTCGCGCTTCGCGCTCCCTTGGCTTCGTCCCTGAGTCTTGTCTCGAAGAAATGAAAACTAAAAGCGAGAGAGAAATGTTAAACATAGGAAAGGTTTTGCTGGCCTCGAAGTGTGTTCCCCGTGTATTTCTTATAGGAGGAACTAAAAAACGTCAATATCTCGGGAACGGTTTGGAATTTCGGGGGTTTTCGATTTTTCCCAGTCATCATCATCATGTAGCGTCATCGTGGTCGATGGTTGCTAGACGTCTTGTAACTGTTGTTCTAAAAAGTTCTCGGTT
>NW_007475800.1:0-309 GCF_000475195.1 Diaphorina citri
AAAAACGCCGACCCCGTCTGAACACGGGAAAAGGCGAAGAAGAAGAAGAAGAAGAAGGTAGAAAGATAAAATTACTGATTTACGCAAGTAATATTGAGCTATGAGAAGGTAGAAAGATAAAATTACTGATTTACGCAAGTAATATTGACAAGTACTTCAAGGTTCAAGGCACATCGTTTTACATCCAAGGGTTATCCGGGAACGGGAAATTTCCGTCCAGGCTGAGGTTCGAACCCAGCATCTCCGACTTGAGAGTCAGAGGTCAGTTCGTTGCATACTCTTTTACTTACCTTGAGTGACTCCAGATCT
>NW_007475801.1:0-309 GCF_000475195.1 Diaphorina citri
TGATTTCCTCTCATTTCAGTAGGGACTCTTCAGTCCGGTCAAGAAGATTTTTAGAAAGGAAAATACCTACTCGTGCAGAAGTTTTTGTTTGAAGAACATTCACAGAACGTTTTCAGGGTAATGAAAAAATAATAATCTCACTGTATGACTTAATAAAAGGAGTTTAAGCTATTGACTTGACTTGGACTCGGACTACCAACTACCAGATCCAAAATCCATCGAGCTAACTGATTTTGTAATTTTAGGATACCTAATTGTTTTTTAGTCCGTCCTTCCTTTATTATTACTAATAATAAAAGGTATAGTGGA
>NW_007475802.1:0-309 GCF_000475195.1 Diaphorina citri
CCCAAATTTTCAAAAATCCCCCCGGACGCCGGACAAACATGTAAAAACCCGGACATGTCCGGGAAAACCCGGACGCTGGAAACCCTACATCTACCCCTACGGCAATAATTTTAATTGTCCGTCTAAATTCTAAATTCACCTCACGAGGCTAAAAGACTCACTTTTCGTGTTCACTTCAGTTTGGTACACCCTGTATGCATATGCTGTTCTCGTGGTTATTCTTATCTGGGCGAAAAGCTCCAATACACAAACACAAAGCATGCATTGTATCAGTTACCATCAGGGGCACAGCTAAGCCGGGTCCGGGGG
>NW_007475803.1:0-309 GCF_000475195.1 Diaphorina citri
GAAGGGAATGTGATCAAATAAATGATAAATAAATATACTGTTGAAATAGAGTTGGGCTGAAAGTAAGTTCACTAACCCAGGTGTTATTTCAGGCAGTGTGCAGTAAAATCAATAATAGTGGATTAGATATTCGTATCAAACTAACTTGAATATAAATATTATTTCATGTAATAATAAATGGACAAAATAATTATAATAATCAATTGAAACCAAGCAACTCAAATCATTGCAAATTTCTAATGAGATATTTGGTAGGTATCTCCAGTTTACAAAATCAGCATCATACTCAAGATGTTCTCAAAACTACCA
>NW_007475804.1:0-309 GCF_000475195.1 Diaphorina citri
ATTTCTACCTATGACTATAGGTACTAGTCCTAATTAGCTATCCCGTTATCCATAGCACTAGGCTACAGGAATACAGGACCTTATTTTGTACAGCCTACAATTTCAGCTAAGTTAAAGGTTACTCTGAGACTTTCACGCACGAACAAAAGATATATTTATTAAGCTACAATTCCCACATTATATCATTGCTTCAATTAGAGCAAAACAGTACACATCGACACTGCACCTTCTCCTACATACTTTGCATGTTCTACTCATTAGTTCCATTCACCTTCAGACAATTTCAGCATTTTTACTTTCCTTATCCTA
>NW_007475805.1:0-309 GCF_000475195.1 Diaphorina citri
AAAATAACGAAGTCTAGAAAAAGAGAAATAATTTCGCCTAGGAAAGTAAAGGAATTTTTAGTTCTGAAAAAATCCTTCCTTTTTTTTTCAGCAGAAAAAAATGGGCAGATCTAGTCTACAATCGGTCGCTGAAAAACGCTCCAGATTAGAAATTGATTTGCCAAGTAATTTAGGACTGCATCAAACATACCTATTCCAGTTCAAAATCATTGAAAAAAAAAAAAAATTTCTGCTTCTGACAGGTTTAGCCTAGCTCGGTGGAGTGGTTGTTGTTGTAGCGGCTTCAGCAGTAGCCGACTGATGATGGCA
>NW_007475806.1:0-309 GCF_000475195.1 Diaphorina citri
TTTCCCAAAATGCTCAAATTGATCGTTGTTGTGTTTGGATTGAGATTGCTGTGGAGAGAAAGGCTGGCTCCTTTTCCCCTGGTTATGCGATGCTCTACCTGTGGATTGTGTGGATACTTTCCTGGAAGAGAATTGAGAATGTTGAATATTTTTGATCGTATTGATTTTGAATGGGGGAGAGTTTTGTCTATCCGGTTTTTGGAGACATCTAGGCGCACGGCAGTGCGCCCATCCAAGTTCCGGTTTGTTTTTATGTGGACGTGTTTTTGTCTTAGGATTTGGTTTGGAGGGATTATCTGTTTTCGCGAC
>NW_007475807.1:0-309 GCF_000475195.1 Diaphorina citri
TCTTCTTTCCTACCTCCCCCCTATCTCTCATTCTCCCCTCTTCCCTTCTATTTTGAAGACTATTTCCTCCTCCTCCTCCTCTCACTCATTCCTCCTCTCCTCTTCCCTCCCATTTGTCCAATGTCATCGCTCTCATAATTTCACTCCCAAACAACTTCTTCCTCCCTATTCCCTAACTTTAGATCTCTCCCCATCTCCGAGGGCATGGTTTATGTCTTTGTCCTCATTTGCAATGTTAGTAGAGGCTCAGTGTTGTTTATTTTCTCGCGTTTTATGACAACTTTGTGCTCCGAAGCTTTGTCAAAGCAT
>NW_007475808.1:0-309 GCF_000475195.1 Diaphorina citri
AACTTTTTAATCATTTAAATTGAAATACCTATTTATTACTTTATTTATTTAATTTTATCAAGGAGCGTCAACAAATTGAAATATGGAAATAAAAGAAAACAACTTACCTGCAAATCTAATAACAACAGGCAGTAAATTCCGAAACGGAACATTGTTGCTCGAAAATTACCTAAACTTGGCAACTAAGAGAAACTTGGCACTGGTTCTAAAAAAACAACACCCATCCTATGAGTGCTAGATTGATTTTCCCAAATGGTTTGTGATTTTTATCAGGCAGTTTTATAATTCAAACTTTGTTTCAAATTAGTT
>NW_007475809.1:0-309 GCF_000475195.1 Diaphorina citri
TAGAACTGAAAAGTCCCATACGCTCGCTGTCTAAAAATCTCTTATATCTTGACATAATTGGCATTGTAAGACCCTTGTGTAGATTTCCGGGTATTTTTCCCATTTCTGTTTATGTTTCATTTTCCTTCTGTTATCGTTTTCATGTCGAACGGGAGCGCAAAAGAGAGGAGAAGGGAAATTTTCTCTTCAATACAAAATTCCCTCGCAAAAAATATTCTCTTCCCTGTTTTTCCCTTAGCTGTCTTCTCCTCCCTCACTTTTCCTGCTTAGAAGGGACCTTTCCCTCTCTATATCTCCCTCTTCCTGTTT
>NW_007475810.1:0-309 GCF_000475195.1 Diaphorina citri
CCGGGTGGAGAAAGATTTCCAGGTGACATCCCAGGAATCAGGACTAGCTGTGTGTCAGGAAGCATTGGACATTTTCCTGGGACATGTGGCCAAACCAGGTCAGTAAACTTTCAGAGGCAGGGTGTGTCTCGACACTGAAATATAGACATGAATATACTTTTTTAGGGGTTTGATAGAAGGAACTGTAACTACCGAGCTCTTATGGTTTCGAAATTGGAGAGCGAAGAAGAACAGGATAGGAGAAAGCCAGCCGTTCCGAGAACGAACCTTATATGGTTATTATAAATTTCGTCGGGGCGGGAATCGAAC
>NW_007475811.1:0-309 GCF_000475195.1 Diaphorina citri
GAGTGTCTCTCTCTCTCTCTCTCTCTCTCTCTCTCTCTCTCTCTCTCTCTCTCCTTACCCCTCTCCCCCTCTCTCTCTCCCCTTTACCCCTCTCCCTCTCTCTCTCTCCTTACTCCTCTCCCCCCTCTCTCTCTCTACAGAAATAAAGCGGTACGTATTAGGTACCTACGTATACTCGTAAGGCTAAAAACAGAGAGGAGCGGAGAGCATCAAAAATTTGCATGATAGAGGAAAAATTTGATCCAAATTTTCGGAGTTTGGCCTATCCTATAATAAAGGAGAAAAATGAATATCGAGGGGGGGGGGCCC
>NW_007475812.1:0-309 GCF_000475195.1 Diaphorina citri
CCATCATTGGCAACATTGTATTTCTAATTTTATTTCCTAACCACATTCTTCCCGTTGTTGTTACCTTGTTATGATATATTATTTAATCAGCTTTTTTTATTTATCTCATTTTATGTGTTTTGTTGTTAACACACAGATTTCAGAGTCATAAAATAATGAAAAAAATTGGTTCTTATGTGAACAACAACGTTCAAGTCGTAAAAATTATTGAAAAACCAAAAAAGAGTGAGCTTTTTTTATTATCTTTTTTGACATACCTTCTTAATGAAGGTTTTTTGGGGTTTGACTTGGACTTTCTGGGAGCGATTT
>NW_007475813.1:0-309 GCF_000475195.1 Diaphorina citri
AGCTGTACAGGGCTTAGACAGTCTAGAGCTGTACAGGGCTTAGACAGTCTAGAGCTGTACAGGGCTTAGACAGTCTAGGGTCCGCAGGGCGGTCTATACGCAGGACCAATATATCTCTCAACTACGAAATTAATTATTCACATCCTCCTCTCCACATCCACCAGTCTTGTTTTTATTTTCCTTTACAACTCACATTTCTTCTCCATTTTTACTTTCCTTATCCTATAGGACGGAAAGTAATGTAATCGGGTCAAATTTTCGATGGTCAGTTTTTAGTGCCAAAACGCGTTTTGAGGTCCCTAGAGCCTA
>NW_007475814.1:0-309 GCF_000475195.1 Diaphorina citri
CACGTCACGTGATAACAGTAGTGTGTCTGTCCTGAACGAGATTACCTACAATAATATGGGAAAATTTTGAATTTTTTTGAACTACATCTTTCTTATTCCCCATGAGTTCACGTGACATGACGTGATGGTAGTGTTTCTACCTTAAGGCTAGTTTAATACGTAACACGAACTCGTGTTTCATTCGGTTCGGTATTATTAGTTAGTTTTTGGTCGATTTCGGTCCGAATTAAAGATTCTCGTTTCACACCTATCGCGGAAAGGACCGAAAAATCGTCGACTTCAAGCTTGCAACTGACTTCAACAAAATAC
>NW_007475815.1:0-309 GCF_000475195.1 Diaphorina citri
TTCTTCTTCTTCTTTTCCTTCGTAGTTCACCTTCTTCTTTTTCTTATTCTCATTTCCTTCCTCTCTCCTTCTTGTCCCATTTTCTTTCTCTTCCTCCTTCTCTCCATTCTAAGTAGGTAGGTACCTATACCCCTTTTTAGCCCGTCCTTCCTTTATTGAATTACAATAGTAATAATAAAAGGTATAGGGACGGACTATTGTATTCGCTTCGGTGTCGTCTGTCTCTGTGTGTGTCTGACCCCATAGAAGGACTTATCCAAACCTGGTCGACCTATATATCAAATTAAAGGTCTTTTTACCAGGATCACG
>NW_007475816.1:0-309 GCF_000475195.1 Diaphorina citri
TGCCGCCGGGACAGCTATCTCACGTCGTCCGAGCTCATCTCAGCCCTGT
This sequence comes from Diaphorina citri, assembly GCF_000475195.1. Classification (NCBI taxonomy): domain Eukaryota; kingdom Metazoa; phylum Arthropoda; class Insecta; order Hemiptera; family Psyllidae; genus Diaphorina; species Diaphorina citri. The sequence goes on from NW_007475816.1 coordinate 50, forward strand.
TCATAAACACACCCTCAGGGTGTGTTTATGAACAGGGTTTAAACATAAACACACCCTCAGGGTGTGTTTATGTTTATGTTTACAAGTTGCGGAAAAAAAATCAAAAATTCGAATTTCCCGCCAACTTTACACGCAAAAAGTCCGACGATGTCCTACGATGGCCCTGTTCATAACCACGGCCTCAGGGCTGAGATGAGCTCGGACGACGTGAGATAGCTGTTCCGGCGGCAATTTTTAAAATTCATTTTATATTTATTTTT
>NW_007475817.1:0-309 GCF_000475195.1 Diaphorina citri
CAGTACTGCTTGTTGGCGGGCTACCAGTGCTGGGAGTTATCAAAGGATAACATTGAATTTGATGATCAGCTTCACTCAGAAGTCAGGGAAGTCAGATCACCTGCTAAACACAAACACCACCATCACTCGGAGCGAAGCAAAAAGAAAGGTGAGTTGGGTGGAAGAGTCCCTTTAGGAGACCTGCCACTTGGGCTAGCCCCTTACTATCAGGTAGGCCTGACAGGTACACCCGATCAGATTCGCCTGCCTGCTACTTGATGAGCACACCACACTATCAGGTAGACGTAACAGGCGGGGGGGGGGCGGGGG
>NW_007475818.1:0-309 GCF_000475195.1 Diaphorina citri
AATATGCTGTACGTTTTTCTTCGCCTTTTCGAGTGTACAATCGGGATCGGCGTTTTTCGCCAGCCTCTAAATCAGCCCTAGGGTGATTGCTTTGGGCTGACGTTTGGTTTTGGCTACAAATTTTACGAGTGGATGCCCTTCACAATCAACCTTTACTATTTCTTTAGCAAGGGAAATTCAGGTGGTATACTCCCTGTTCAAAATCCCCCAGCCAGACTAAGCTGATCTACCCCCTGTTTAACGTCCCCCAGCCAGACATACTAATACGCTGTACGTACCGCCAGGCAAAAAGTAAAATGCAATGGACAA
>NW_007475819.1:0-309 GCF_000475195.1 Diaphorina citri
GGGTTGGGAGGGGTAATTTTTCTTGTCTTTTCAGAACAAACATCAGAAGAAGATAAATAGTCTGAAAACCTAAACATACTGATCTTGAGACGATATTATCTTGGTAGCTGGAAAGGCTTGAAGTTTTATATGACTTCTTAACTTTAAAATAAGAGCATCTACTTCTACTATTGAATGAGAAAAATAGAAAAATAATTGATCAACGGGGACTAGAAAAAGAAAGTCAGTACTTCATAGGATTGAAGAGAGGCCTACTGTGTAATGTGTATGTCGAATTCAAGAGACCAACTCAAGATTGGACTGACTGGA
>NW_007475820.1:0-309 GCF_000475195.1 Diaphorina citri
AAAAAAAAAAAAAAAAAAAAAAAAAAAAAAAAAAAAAAAAAAAAAAAACAAAAAACACAAATTGTGTCAACAATAGATGATTGTCACTAATGTTCCCCGATCAATATTGTATGACTACTCGAAGCACCAACCTCCAGATCTGAAGCCCACCGCGCTAACCACTGCGGTTGGTATCTATGTATGTCTAGTACTCTAGTAAGTGTTGTTTAAATACTCTTTAAAAGCATTCCTTTTAACCCTTTCGTGACCAAATTAGAAAGAAAAGACTCACAAACTTAATTTTTGGTGTCAAAGGACTAGGGGTTATGT
>NW_007475821.1:0-309 GCF_000475195.1 Diaphorina citri
GACTTTTCAGTCCTATTCGAGCAGTATAAATAAGCACTATTATTATTATTATTATTATTATTATTATTATTATTATTAATCCAGAGTTTAAGAAATACTGGCCTGTGTAAATCAAATGAGTAACGTCAAAGAAAACTCTTGACACTGTGGTAACTCTCAGTGGTAAGATCGGCCATAAATAACGCCCAAGGTTATACCTACATCACTATGAACAGTATTGGGTATAAAAATATATGAGACCTTCGTTAGACTGTGGGGCTAAAGGGACATTTCAGTCCTATTCCAGCAGGATAAACAAGGTACATAATT
>NW_007475822.1:0-309 GCF_000475195.1 Diaphorina citri
CCGCCCGGGGCGGATTTTATCCTAAAGGGATAAGGTTCGTTCTCGGAACGGCTGGCTTTCTCCTATCCTGTCTTCCTTCGCTCTTCGATTTCAGAACGATAAGACCTTAGCAGTTACAGTTCCCTCTATCAATCCTCTTGAAAAAAAGACCTTTTATACCTACTTTGGCTTTAAACCCTTTTTTTTCTAGTGCCCATCCATATCTATTCTTCTCAAAGTTAAATTACCGGGTCTTACCTGTAAATCCTTTGATATCTGCAAACAGGATGCTGACATGTTCGTAGCAGTGAATGTAAATCCTGTGGAACT
>NW_007475823.1:0-309 GCF_000475195.1 Diaphorina citri
TGATATAAAAGGATAGGGTTGCCAATTGATATAGAAAGAGTAAAAGGGGTTAACCCAACCTTTATACCAAAGTTAAGCAACTCCAGTGGAGGTCGTCTATGGATTAGACGAGGCTTATTTTCTTGTGGTCCCGATCTGGAATCTATCTAACAATTTGAAATAACGAAGATGAATGATTTGAACTTATCAACTATTAAAAGAAGTATATTATGAAAGTTTAAATAAATCAGATACACCTTTAGCAAGATAAAAGAAAGTGATGAACTTAAACTTAAGAGTACGAGAATTAACGAGGGTTGGCTAACACGG
>NW_007475824.1:0-309 GCF_000475195.1 Diaphorina citri
CTGTTAAAAGGTTTTCGCCAAATACCTAATTCATTATGACGATTAATGGCTGTGGGTTCACAAATTGAGTTTGAGCTATAGGATTAATTTTAACTCTCGGATTAAAGCCATCTGATTGATTGATTTTGTAAAATCTTTTAAACGGAGTTTAGACTCACTTTTAAGACCCGGCCATAAGGGAATCTGCACTGATTTGACATATCTTTTTAGACCCGGCCATAAGGGAATACCTATCAAGCGAAACCTACAGAAAAGTTCATTCTGAAAATGCAATTTCACCCGAGGTTTTCCTTCTACCCCGTAGGTTTC
>NW_007475825.1:0-309 GCF_000475195.1 Diaphorina citri
AGAAGACCATAACATCGCAATTAGAGAGCGGCATTTTAGAAAAGGTTGCCGAGGAAGATTTAGGTAAGAAGTCGTGTTGTTTTCCGTATCACGCCGTTATAAAGGAAGATAGTGCCACGACTAAAGTCCGTTTTGTTATGGACGCATCAGCCCGTCAGAATAGGTCAAAACCCAGCCTCAATGATTTACTATACCGAGGTCCGGTGTTGCTAGAAAATCTCTGCTCGCTAATATTACGGTTTAGAATGTACAGATGTGCATTGATAGGTGACATAGAAAAGGCTTTCCTGAACGTAGGTTTGAATGAGG
>NW_007475826.1:0-309 GCF_000475195.1 Diaphorina citri
CCCTCATCAGATGAATGATACAAACACTAAACTTGTCAATAAATTGGCTTTTTTTTAAATCTTTTATTATTTAATTAAAGGTCCTCTTGTCCTCTACTCTTCTGAGTATGTTCAAAGTTTAAGAGATTTTTAATCCATACTGAAGGACGCGTGGGTAGATCCGTCGAAAAGGTACCTACTATGTACCTAATAAAGAGCAAAGTTACTCTATGTTTACAATAGAATCAATAGGGGGCCAGCCTACTTAGCTTAGTTGGTAGTGCGTCTGCCTTGTAAGCGCTAGGCCGCGGGTTCGATTCCCGCCCGGGG
>NW_007475827.1:0-309 GCF_000475195.1 Diaphorina citri
GTCCCTAGAGCCTAAATCCAAAGTTTCAGCCATTGGTCCGTGTGTGTGTCTGTGTGTCCGTGTGTCTGTCTGTCTGTCTGTAAACAAAATATCTTGAGAACGGTAAAAGCTAGAGTCTTGAAATTTGGTATGTAGATGTCAAATGTGACAAGGATGCGACACGAAAATTTTGGTTAAGACCGGTGCAACGGTTGGCGGCATTTTACCGCTTTTAGGCGGTTTTCGGTGTAGTTTAACAATATCTCGGGAACGGTATAAGCTAGAGACTTGAAATTTGGTATGTAGTTCACGAGTGTGACAAGGATGCAA
>NW_007475828.1:0-309 GCF_000475195.1 Diaphorina citri
AGGAAGAAGGGAAAGAAGATTAAGAAGAAGAGAAGAAGAAGTATTATTAAAGAGGAGGTGGGAGGAAGAGGAAGAAGAGGAGTATAGAAAGAGAATGAGGAAAACTGTGAAGAAGAAGGAAGAGGAGAAGGAGGTAAGGAAGAGGACAAGGACGAAAGAAGATGGAGAGGATGAGAAAGGAAGAAGAAGACGAAGGAGAAAAACAAGAATAAGAAAGAGAATAATAATAAGAAGGAGGAGGAGAAAGATTAGGAGAAGAATCAAAAGAAAAACGAAGAGAAGGGATAGAAGAGGAGCTGGGAGAAAGAA
>NW_007475829.1:0-309 GCF_000475195.1 Diaphorina citri
TTTTTTTTAAGGATAAACAACACCCAAGGTGGGTCAACCATGTGTAGACACACCTCTGGGAGTGACAGTATGTTATTGTTTTACCTACCCTTTTAATTATCGTGAATTAGGTACCTACTTACTTAATTATTGCTTACTACTTTGTTTCAGGATGAATTGAGTACCCATGAAGTTCTTTCTGTTGTCAGCTCAAATCAAGAGAGATATCAATGCTATCTACCAGATATATCTGCTTCTAACAAGGTTAGTCTCTTGTAGTTTTATATTTTATCTCTGCTCTCAGGTATGTATCCAAAGTGGTGTGACATC
>NW_007475830.1:0-309 GCF_000475195.1 Diaphorina citri
TTTTCATCTACTCATTGAGAACTAATACCTCCCAAAATTTCTACTAAATTGGCCAACATTTTTTTTTTACACCTTTTTATCCGTCGTACCTTGGCCCCCAGGGCGTTGTACCTTGAACCCTAAGGATGTTGTACCTTGAGCCCTAAGGATGTTGTACCTTGGACCCTAGATGTTTTGTACGGTGGACTCTAGGGGTGGGGTTTGTAATAAACCACCGTACGTCTTATCACATTGTACCTTGGACCCTAGATGTTTTGTACGGTGGACTCTAGGGGTGGGGTTTGTAATAAACCACCGTCATTTGAGCTT
>NW_007475831.1:0-309 GCF_000475195.1 Diaphorina citri
GCTGGTATACTCCCTGTTTAAAATCCCTCAGCCAGACTAAGCTGGTCTACTCCCTGTTTAACGTCCCCCAGCCAGGACAACCCTTCCAAACTAACCAGGTTGTACCTAAAGATGAAGTAGGCAATGTAAGCTTATGTCTAATGAGTTGGGCAGTTCATTAACCCCTCCATGTTGTCCTAGGTCACAATTCACAACATTAATCAAATTCAGCTTTGGGTCATTTTACTTTACGTAATCATCTGTCTAGTGTCCAAGTCGATTATAAACCAGTGTTTCAGTGAACATTTGAACAACTTGGTCAAAAGACGT
>NW_007475832.1:0-309 GCF_000475195.1 Diaphorina citri
CGTCCCTATTTTTATTTCAAATCAATATGTCCCATTTTCGGAAGAAAAAAATGGGGGGTTTTGTTTAAAAATTCTCGAAAATGTACACGTTTCGCCAAAAAGCGCTACTACCGGGTTTCGAACCTGTATTCTGACATCACCAAACGACTGGTCACAAGCATATTCCTACCTATAGAAACAATCAGAGCTGGAAAATTCCCAACCGTTCAAAAGTTGGAAGGGTCAGGAGAGACTTTCGGGACATCCTGTATTTAAATGAATGAAAAAAAGCTTTTTTTCCTCCAGTTTATTTATGATTCCAGATAGCAT
>NW_007475833.1:0-309 GCF_000475195.1 Diaphorina citri
TTATGCTAATATAATTTATTAGGTCTATCTTCCCAGTGGCGATTGTGAAGACAAATAGGTTCAGTTCTAATAAAGCTATTCAGTTCTAATAAAGGTACCTAGGTAACTGTAAGTATAATCAGGCTGAGACATACTTATCTGAATTTCACAAAAATAACCTATATTATGAACCAAGTTTGACGCAGAGATAAAATATTTCAAAGAAGAAAATGTAATAGTGACATCTCCACTAATAACACATAAAGCGCAGCGCTTATTCATTTAGTAGAAAGCAAATGATGATTCTGTTATAAAGTCATAGGTGGTTGG